>NW_016806688.1:67923-105970 GCF_001698545.2 Rhinopithecus bieti
TTTTCTTTAAGAATGTTGAATATTGGCCCCCACTCTCTTCTGGCTTGGAGAGTTTCTGCTGAGAGATCCACTGTTAGTCTGATGGACTTCCCTTTGTGGGTTACCCGACCTTTCCCTCTGGCTGCCCTTAACATTTTTTCCTTCATTTCAACTTTGATGAATCTGACAGTTATGTGTCTTGGAGTTGCTGTTCTAGAGGAGTATCTTTGTGGCGTTCTCTGTATTTCCTGAATTTGAATGTTGGCCTGCCTTACTAGGTTGGGGAAGTTCTGGATGATATCCTGCTGAGTGTTTTCCAAGTTGGTTCCATTTTCCCTGTCACTTTCAGGCACACCAATCAGACGCATTTTTGGTCTTTTCACATAATACCATATTTCTTGGAGGCTTTCTTCATTTCTTTTTACTCTTTTTTCTCTACATTTCTCTTTTCACTTCATTTCATTCATTTGATCTTCAATCCCTGATAATCTTTCTTCCAGTTGATTTGAGTCGGTTACTGAAGCTTATGCATTTGTCATGTAGTTCTCGTGTCATGATTTTCATCTCTTATCAGTTCTTTAAAGGTCTTCTCTGCGTTGATTATTCTAGTTATCCATTCATCCATTCTTTTTTCAAGGTTTTTAGTTTCTTTGTGCTGGTTACATAGTTCCTCCTTTAGCTCTGGGAAGTTTGATCCACTGAAGCCTTCTTCTCTCAACTCGTCAAAGTCATTCTCCGTCCAGCTTTGTTCCGTTGCTGGTGGTGAACCGCGTTCCTTTGGAGGTGGAGATGCGCTTTTGAATCTCCAGCTTTTCTGCACGGCTTTTTCCCCATCTTTGTGGTTTTATCTGCCTTTGGTCTTTGATGATGGTGACGTACTGATGGGGTTTTGGTGTGGGTGTTGTTTCTGTTTGTTAGTTTTCTTTCTAACAGTCAGGACGCTCAGCTGCAGGTCTGTTGGAGTTTGCTTGATTTCCACTCCAGACCCTGTTTGTCTGGGTATCAGCAGAGGCAGCTGCAGAATATAGACTATTGCTGAACAGCAAGTGTTGCTGTCTGATTCTTGCTCTGGAAGCTTCGTCTCAGGGTGTACCCAGCCGTGTGATGTGTGATGTGTCAGTCTGCATCTAGTGGGGGATGTCTCCCAGTTAGGCTACTCAGGGGTCAGGGACCCACTTGAGCAGGCAGTCTGTCCGTTCTCAGATCTCAACCTCTGTGCTGGAAGAGCCACTGCTCTCTTCAAAGCTGTCAGACAGGGACTTTTACATGTGCAGAGGTTTCTGCTGCTTTTTGTTTAGCTGTGCCCTGTCCCCAGAGGTGGAGTCTACAGAGGCAGACAGGCCTCCTTGAGCTGCGGTGGGCTCCACCCACTTCGAGCTTCCTTGCGGCTCTGTTTGTCTACTTAAGCCTCAGCAGTGGCGGGTGCCCCTCCCCCAGCCTCGCTGCAGCCTTACAGTTAGATCTCCAACTGCTGTGCTAGCAATGAGGGAGGCTCCGTGGGCGTGCAACCCTCTGGGTCAGGTGTGGGATATAATCTCCTGGTGTACCGTTTCCTAAGACCCTTGGTAAAGCGCAGTATTAGGGTGAGAGTTACCCAATTTTCCAGGTGTTGTGTGTCTCAATTTCCCTTGGGTAGGAAAAGGAATTCCCTTCCCCCTTTCGCTTCCCAGATGAGGTGATGCCTCGCCCTGCTTCAGCTCTCACTGGTCGGGCTGCATCCGCGGACCAGCATCAACTGTCCGACACGCCCCAGTGAGATGAACCCGGTACCTCAGTTGAAAATGCAGAAATCACTCTTCATCTTTGTCACTCATGCTGGGAGCTGGAGGCTGGAGCTGTTCCTATTCGGCCATNAGCTGTGCCCTGTCCCCAGAGGTGGAGTCTACAGAGGCAGACAGGCCTCCTTGAGCTGCGGTGGGCTCCACCCACTTCGAGCTTCCTTGCGGCTCTGTTTGTCTACTTAAGCCTCAGCAGTGGCGGGTGCCCCTCCCCAGCCTCGCTGCAGCCTTACAGTTAGATCTCCAACTGCTGTGCTAGCAATGAGGGAGGCTCCGTGGGCGTGCAACCCTCTGGGTCAGGTGTGGGATATAATCTCCTGGTGTACCGTTTCCTAAGACCCTTGGTAAAGCGCAGTATTAGGGTGAGAGTTACCCAATTTTCCAGGTGTTGTGTGTCTCAATTTCCCTTGGGTAGGAAAAGGAATTCCCTTCCCCTTTCGCTTCCCAGATGAGGTGATGCCTCGCCCTGCTTCAGCTCTCACTGGTCGGGCTGCATCCGCGGACCAGCATCAACTGTCCGACACGCCCCAGTGAGATGAACCCGGTACCTCAGTTGAAAATGCAGAAATCACTCTTCATCTTTGTCACTCATGCTGGGAGCTGGAGGCTGGAGCTGTTCCTATTCGGCCATCTTGGGTGCCACGCCCATTTATTGTTTAATTAATTTTGTTTCTTTGTTTTGAAGATGATGGAACAACACCTGAGAGGATAGCACAAATAACAGGACCTCCAGACCGATGTCAACATGCTGCAGAAATTATTACAGACCTTCTTCGAAGTGTCCAGGTTTGATAGAAAGTTAACATTTTCATTTTTTGTTTTTATGGAAAAGTATTTTCCTTCATGAAATCTGAAGTTTCCTCTATATCAGAGTCTGCTTGATGATGCGTTATTAATGGAGAAAGTTTAAATTGCTTTAAGGTAAAGATCTGGGAGCAGGAAGAACTACTACCTTAAGTGCTACCTTATTTACTCTTGAATTTAAAAGAATGTTATTATGATTATTTGGGCCAGTTCATCTCTACATTTATGGTTCAGGTATTTGAGAGCTGGGAAAAATAGATGTAATGATTTTATCATGAAAAAAAGTATTTCTGTGCTGACTTTTTTCCTTCTTATCTATTCCTCTCTATAGGCGGGTAATCCTGGGGGACCTGGACCTGGTGGTCGAGGAAGAGGTAGAGGTCAAGGCAACTGGAACATGGGACCACCTGGTGGACTACAGGAATTTAATTTTATTGTGCCAACTGGGAAAACTGGATTAATAATAGGAAAAGGCAATGTATTTTAAACTCTTAATGTTTAACACGTTATTCATTTTTCTGGACACTATTTCTGTTGCTGTTGTAAACAAGTGGCAATGCTTTTTCTCTGGCTGTACTTTAGTAGAAAAGCATTCTTTTGTTAATATGTAACAAGTAAAACATAAATGAAGGATCTAATGTATGTTTATAAAAGAGCAGGATTTTAATCTTACTAGCTTCTAGAGAAGGTGAACTAAGATAATTATTAGCATAAGAAAGGTCTTTTGACCCAAAAGTTGTTTGAGTGTTTTGTTTGCCCATTTTGGTTTTCCCAACTCATATTTTAAAATTTGAATGTTTATAAGTGTATTAGTTTATGTTTACACTGCTTTTAAAAGCAGTTTATTCAAATATTTTATTATAATCACATTAAGGTTAAGTTTAAACATACTAAGTAAATGTAAATGTATTTTAAGAGAAGCATGAAATGCTTCCTAAAATTTGATTTAAAGTGTAGAATACTAAATTAAAATCTTAATACAATACTGTCAAGTAGAATACTGACCAAGCCATGTTTTTAATGGCCCATTTAATTGTAACCATTTTCTTCTAAATAGCTCCTAATATACCCTTGAAACCTTTAGAGAAATTACTGTCTTTTGATTTTAGGAGGGGAAACCATAAAAAGCATAAGCCAACAGTCTGGTGCAAGAATAGAACTTCAGAGAAATCCTCCACCAAATGCAGATCCTAATATGAAGTTATTTACAATTCGCGGCACTCCACAACAGATAGACTATGCTCGGCAACTCATAGAAGAAAAGATTGGTGTGAGTATACTTTAAACTTTTAATTTATAGTGTAGACTCTTAGATTGTAGTTAAATTAAGATGTTTATTTGAATACATCGAAGGAAAATGTATAATTACTAGTCTGTATTTATAGATTTCATGATACGTATAATAGATACAATGTGAAGATTTTCCAGCAATGAAAATAACCTAATTAAATGTACAGTTACAGGTTTTGAGAACCTTACATTTGAGTGTGGATAGATAGGAGGGTGCAGGCATCATATTAGTGTTATTGTAGGATTGTGGAACATACTTGAAGGACATAGGTAATGGGAATTCATTATTTATTAAGATTTTACTATACTGAACCACAGCAAGGCAAACAAGATAAATCAGATGCATCTTCCGCTCTGCAGTAGAAATTCATAAATCCTAGCTTTCGGACTGGCTCACACATCATCTGGGGGTTTTAAAATGTAGACTATTTGGGTGCTTCCAACTCTTACACATAATATACAGAGACAGACTTAACTCAAAATGTCTGGGATAGGGCCCAGCATCTGATTTTACACAGATGTTTGGGTTTTTTTCTCCAGAAAAGTTTTCTGTTAGAACAAAAAGTATGAAAAGCTTTGACTGCTTTTTTGTAAATGAGGCAGATGGTGTCTTACTGGAGTTTTTAACACAAAGTGTGCAGGGAGCATCTTAAATTATTAATCAGAATTTCCTAGGAAAAATTAAGTTTTGGCGTTTGCCATGCTGTGGATGGGGTGCGTGCAAAACAAGGTTGACGCTGTTTCTGTGTACTTGGGAAGACAAAAATAGATGTACAAAAGATATTTAAGGAACATCTTAGAAAATGTACACAAACATTGTAAGTTCTGTTGTATGGATAGTTTAATTGTTCAAAAAATGAAGATGTTTATGGAATAATGATAGGAGGTTGATGCCATGGCAAAAAAAATGAATAGCACATCTTGGTTTTTGATTTTACAGTATTAGCCTCAAATGCATGGATCAGGATTTCTGTTGGATTCATGGTAAAACAAGATAGATTGTTTTAGAGAAGCACTTTGGTGTGGTGATTAGGAGCATGGACTCTGGAGTCAGGTTGCCTGAGTTCAAAATTCTGTGAATCATTTACTGGTTCTGTGACCTTGGAGAAGTTCCTCAGGCTTTTCTGTGCCTCGGTTTCCTCCTATAAAATGAGGATAATTGTATCTATTTCATAGAGTTGTAGGGATTAAATGAACGTTCACGTGTGTCACTTAAAAGAATGCCTGGCACATAGCCCTAAAAAAATGTTGCTACTTTTCAGTATTATTTTACTATTTGGATAGAATACATCATGGATAATAAGTGAGAGATGACAACAATTGGAGACTTAAAGAGACAAGTTAATAACTTGTTTCCCTATTTTGCAGTGAGAAATTTACAACAAAATGTAGTGTTAGCATTTTGTCCAGCATGCCGCCTGGTTGTGTTAACTACTCAGAAGGAGCATTTTAGGACAGTTAAGTGTAATGTCTTTGTTGGCTTAACAAAACAGAAATCATTATTAATTATGTTAAGCATTATTAATTATGATGTGGCATGCATGCATGATAAGGATATAAAATATCCTGATTTATTGAAGGAATTAAAAAGGGAATGTTTGTGCTGTTTAGAATTATGATACATGAAAGGCCAAAAAGGATATAAATTATTGATCTGAATGGGGTTTCAGTGACAGAAATAGGTTGTGAGGTGGATTTTAGTTTGATAGTGAACCAACTAGCTGTTAACATTATCAATGAAGTGTTCAGAAGACAATTGATGATACAGGACCCAAGCAGTTTGGGAATATATTGTCAAGATGATTGTCTTATGTTAGGCAAGTAGATGTAGAGAGAAGAGCTGAAGATAAGGACCTGATTTCTGTGATTAAGATGAAAAAAGATAGTAAAAGAATTATAAAAGGAAAGGGATCTACTGCTGTTGCAAACAAGCTAAAGGAAATTTAATTGCTAATTTTAATTTAATTTAAATTGCATTTAATTGCTACCGCTATTGATTTTAGTAAATTTCACATGTCTCATTATTATGGCAGATAAAATAGTTTTTGCAAAATGAATGAGGAAAGGAAGGAAAACCTAAAATTTGTTGTTTGTGACTATAAGGGAAGATTATTTGTCCATAGAGTTGTTTAACCATTACTGTGTTTTTTCTGATTTTTCTATGTCTTCCTTTTTTTTTGTAGGGCCCAGTAAATCCTTTAGGGCCACCTGTACCCCATGGGCCCCATGGCGTCCCAGGCCCCCATGGACCTCCTGGGCCTCCAGGGCCTGGAACTCCAATGGGACCATACAACCCTGCACCTTATAATCCTGGACCACCAGGCCCGGCTCCTCAGTAAGTATTGGGTTTAGTTCTGGGCTTTCCCCCAAAGATTCTAGTTTTTGGACTATATTTTTATAATGAATTTTCTTCTCAGTGGTCCTCCAGCCCCATATGCTCCCCAGGGATGGGGAAATGCATATCCACACTGGCAGCAGCAGGCTCCTCCTGATCCAGGTAAAAAGATGCTTATCATTTGTGTGTTAGCTGTATTGTTTTTCACTCGTGTTACGTTATTAAATTTTCTAGTGTTGATTCTACATTTGTATGCCTCACCTTCACTCACTTTACTCTTTCAACAGTGTTAGGCACTGCCTCAACCCCAGTGTATATAGGACTGACATGAATAAGATCTCTGCTTTTATGGAATTCCTTTCAGCTTGCGTTTGGCTTTCTTATGAGTGGATATAGCAGAATGATAAAAGCTAAAAGCTGCAGGAAAGAGCACAATATCACAGGTTTTGGTTACCAGTGCTATCAAATATGTAGCGTGTTAACTGTGACATTATCTATGAAAAAATGGTTTTTACTTACTTAGAAAATTATGTGATGGGGCCGGGCACTGAGGCTCACGTCTGTAATCCCATCTGTTCAGAAGTCTGAGGCTGAGGGTTGAGACCAGCCTGGGCAACATGGCAAAACCCATCTCTTAAAAAATTTGTTTTAAATTAGCCAGCCAGGGTGGTATGTGTCTGTATTTCTAGCTCCTCGGAAGGCTGAGGCAGGGGGATTGCTTGAGGCTAGAAGTTCTAGATTGTATTGAGCTGTGGGCGCACCACTGCACTCCCCTGGGCAACAGAATGGGACCCCATCTCTTAAAAGTATATATATATGTATATATATAACAGTCTTACAGAGTGTTAAGTATTTGGGCATTAAACTCCCAAATTGTCAAATAAGATATCGGTTCTAGTACTCCTCATAATGACAACTTCATGTGAGTAAAAATCAGGCCTGTATTTAATAACTGCATGCTAAAACCCAAATACATTTAATTATTTTCTATATTCAGATCTGGATTTTATACATATATATATATATATAATACCCTGTTCTATTCTGGCGTCTTTCCATACCCTGTAGTTTGCTTTCCATCTTGGTCAAAGAGTCATTCTTTGAAACCAGTTAACATTTATTTATGATCCTTTTTTTTCACCTGCTACCTACCTTTTAGGCCTCTTTCACCAGAGTAGTTTCAAGGAAAATATACTCAATTATGGATTACTTTCTACACATAATATATTTATCCCAAAAAAACTTGAAGTAATTTATGTAAATGAAATTGCTTGGTTAACTTCATAGGAAGTGTGCTGTTTGGAATATGATGACACAGCATGATAGTTACCAAATAATCACAACTTCCATTAATTCAAGGAATGACTTGAGTTGTGCTAGGATATAGGTATGCAAAGTTGGGGTTGTGTTTTATAGCAAAAGAATGCACTCCCAGCATACCAACACTGATAGAAGGGCTCACAGGGTACAGAATATAATACTGTAAACACTAATTTTTGGAGAATGAAAGGGCTTTGCTTTCCCTCTTGGCTAATTGGGATAGTATAATTAAGTAATGAGATTGAAGAGTTTGAGTAGGTTAAGAGGCAGATTCATACTGGGTAACTTGGATCTGCCAGGATTGTATTTTTGAGCACTACTGGGTGGTTAGCATGATTGAGAAAAAATGATGGGAATAAGAAGTGGAAGTGGTCTTTGTATCACATGTTGAGTTTCCTACTTGGAGTAGTAATGAAGTCACTGCTACAAAAGCTGGTCAGTGAATGTGGTTGCAGCATGGCCTTTGGGCAAGAAGTAACCCATTTAACTAAAACCAGCTGGTTGGCCCCACTCAGATTTATCAAAGGGTTACTGGGTCTCTGGGGTGGATACTGCTTATATTAGACTTAGAATAACGTAATGTTTTAATATATGAACTAAAATGTTTCTTTAAAAAAAGAGTGGTCTGTTACGGATTTATGTAGTGGTCAAGAATTTAGACTTCAGAGTCAGATAGACCTAGATCAGTCCTAGTCCTACAGTTTACTAATGGTGAGATGTCAGGCAAGTTTTTGAACTCCTCTAAGCCTGTTTTCTTATCTATAAATTGATCAATGAATGAATCTTGGGTTGAGTGAACATTTAGTAAATTCATAGTACATACTAGTTATTTGTAACTGTGAGACTGGTACTTCAGTATGGTTTACACGTTTGGGTGTAGAAATAACACTTCCTAAAGTCTGTTTTATCTCAAATTCTCTATCCAGGCATAGTGTAAAGTGAAATACCTAGATTTCTTGATTAATATACAGATAATGGCCGGGCACCATGGCTAACACCTGCAATCCTAGTACTTTGGGAGGCTGAGGCGGGCAGTTCACTTGAGGTCAGGAGTTGGAGACCAGCCTAACCAACATGGTGAAAACCTGTCTCTACTAAAAATACAAAAATTAGCTGGGTGTGGTGGCGGGTGCCTGTAATGCCAGCTACTTGGGAGGCTGAGACAGGAGAATTGCTTGAGAATCGCTCCATTGCATTCCAGCCTGGGCAACAGAGTGAGACACTTCATCTCAAAAAAAATAATAAATACAGGTAATGACACTACTGAGATATGTAAACATCCAACATACAAAAGCAGTACATTGGGCAATTGAGAAAAGCTTGGAGGGTGTCCTAATAACACCTTACAATTATATTACCTTGTAGTTTTCTTTTTCTAGAAATTCTCGCTCCTTCTCAAACTTGACTAACCTTTGTTAAGCAGCTGAGAATTGCTACTGTTCAGAATGAAAGCATGATAGAAAATTTAAAAGTTTTAATTGTATGATATTCCTAGTATAAAGGACAGAGTCAAGTTTTTTTCTGGTTTCTAGAAGATTGAGAGGTCTCAAACTGTTTGCACTTCAGTTGATGTGGGAGATGAGTGAGGGTCAGTCAAGTGTAGAGGAAACATAACATAGCTAAAAGCCAAGGCATGGGCATAGTGATTTCTGAAAAGTACAAGCCCTGTGTTGTGGCTGGAGCTTGGGTTTTGAAGAGATACAAACGAAGGGAGAGATGAGGCTGAAATGGAAAGGATAAGCCAGGGGATTCAGACTGTTAAAGATGTTGAATGATAGGCTGTACTTAAGCTTTGACCATCCTGAAGATTCTAGAGAATGAAGAATTTCAAGTAGGATGACATCAAGTTTATAACATTCAATGTGAAATAGGATGAAATGTGGCTAATCTTTTTTTAAGATTTTATATTTTCTCTTCATTGAAAATAAGGACAAAGTTCATTGTTCTAAAATAATTGTTTCTTTCTTATGCAGGTTAGCCCCTAGAAATGTTTTTCTTAAGTCATCTTCCAGATAGAGCTGTTTGTGCTTGAGGCGAAACCAATTTAGAAAAAAACAAGGGCACAGGATGGTTTGAGACAGAGCATTGGATTTGGAGCCAAAAGACGTTTATTCATATCCCAGTTATGCAACTCAGTAGTTTTTAACCTGGGAAAGTCACTTGGTCTCTGAGCCTTGGTTTTCTTTAATAAAAGCTGATGGTAACAACAAAAATAATAGAAAATATAAAAGTTTTCATGTACTTTTTTAAATGTTCTCGTTAATTTTGGGAGCTGTATATTTGCCAGAGGGCTGGGTGTGTGTGTGTATGTGTGTGTGTGTGTGTGTGTGTGTGTGTGTGTGTGTGTGTGTGTGAGAGAGAGAGAGAGAATTACAGACTTCACGTGCAAACCTTGAACTTTCATTTATTCTAGCTAAGGCAGGAACGGATCCAAATTCAGCAGCTTGGGCTGCTTATTATGCTCACTATTATCAACAGCAAGCACAGCCACCACCAGCAGCCCCTGCAGGTGCACCAACTACAACTCAAACTAATGGACAAGGTAACTAAAGAACTTAAATGTGAAAGCCAAAACTTGTGCTTGGAATTATGTATGAACTACATCACTGTATAATACCTAAAATTTCTAACATTATTTAATTATAATTTAAGGGGACTTTTCTTTTTTTAAATTGTTACCTTGAAATAGTTTCAAACTTTCATAAAAGTTATAAGAATACCAGGAGCCACCCATATAGCCCAGCTGTTAATGTTTTATCCCTTGTTTACTCTTATTACCATCTATATCATACAAGTGTATGGGTGTGTATTTATTTTAAATATCCATTATAATTAGTTCTGAAGGAAACTAATTATATCCAGTATAATTAGTTCTGAAAGAAATCATTTAAGACTAAACTATAGACACAATGTCCTGTTGGGTACTTCTTCAAAAATATATAACCATCATACAGCCCTCCAAATCAGTAAGTCAACATTGATATATTAAGCTCTTTATATCATTATGGATTTCTGATTTTTGCAATGGGTTATATTTTTTAAATATTTTTAGGCCGGGCGCGGTGGCTCAAGCCTGTAATCCCAGCACTTTGGGAGGCCGAGACGGGCGGATCACGAGGTCAGGAGATCGAAACCATCCTGGCTAACACGGTGAAACCCCGTCTCTACTAAAAATACAAAAAACTAGCCGGGCGAGGTGGCGGGCGCCTGTAGTCCCAGCTACTCCAGAGGCTGAGGCAGGAGAATGGTGTGAACCCGGGAGGCGGAGCTTGCAGTGAGCTGAGATCCGGCCACTGCACTCCAGCCTGGGAGACAGAGCCAGACTCCCTCTCAAAAAAATAAAATAAAATATTTTTATAATTTTGATAATCAGATTATCCTAGATTTGGCCAGTCAGGGAGTATATTCAGGGTGGTGCCTATATCCTTTTGAAATATCTGTCATTCTTTTAAGCACTTCCATACTGTCTGGCACAGTAAGATTGTTATTTTGTGCTTTCTGGGCTCCAACCCTTAAGTCAGCTATTTCTTCAAAGAGCTCTGATTCCTTTTAGTAGAGTATGGTAGTTAGAAACAAGACTTGAGTATGCTTGTTGCTACTGAGGTGTAATTGCTTCTAACTTCTTTCAGCAGATAGAACTAGGAAATATATTTACATAAATGCATACCTACGTACACATGCCAAAAAACACATAAACATTGATATATGTATATATTTTTTAGAACTATGTTCATATTACCACATCCATTTCAGCATTTTGGGGTTTTCAAGCCTTTTCCTTTTTTGTACTTGTTTACAAATGGTGAGAAACCTGGTATCCTCAGTGTATCTCCTTATTTGACATACATTTACTTACATGTTTGACATAACCAGTCTTCCAAACAGGTTGGTTTTCTTTTCTGTCCACCACCTCTGTACCCCCAGTACCTTCTATCTTTGGCACCAGTCGGGATGCCGCCACTACGTAGTACCTCCCTCCTACCCTCACTGTCACATTGCAGGCCCCTGCCAGCTCCTGCACCCAAGGAAACAGCTAAAATTGCCTTTTAAAAACTTTAATTCTGTTTTTCTGTTTTGTTTTGTTTTGCTTGATCAAGGAGATCAGCAGAATCCAGCCCCAGCTGGACAGGTTGATTATACCAAGGCTTGGGAAGAGTACTACAAGAAAATGGGTATGTTTTATACATTTCTGGAAAATACATACTTAATTAAATTGAAACACAAATTATTCTCTTCAGGAAGAGAATAATTGAATACAATCACTGGACTCGTAAACATACCAAGACAGTTGCAAATTATAGTTTTTAAATTTGTGGTTATATAGCAAGGAAATATTTTTCTTTCTAATTGCATTTGTCAGCCAGTTATTAATTGAAACTAGAAATTTCCTCACTGGCACATACAGTATTAACATTACTATACTTTTGACAATGACAGTTATATATATTAGTCTGAATGACATAAGGTTAAATTTTAATGTGTCAGGTGAAAATGGATTGTGTGTGATACCATTATTTTTGCCGCAGGATAAGCAGGTAAGAAGTAATCTGCAGTGACGGAAAGTAACTAAGTGATGGAACCAGAATCTGGCTTCCAAGAGGGTCTGAGTCCCAAGCTTGTCTCCCAAATTTGTCTCTTTAGGGACCATTTGGAACCTGATACTATACTTCTGGACAAATCACTATGTTTCAACTGCTTTTGCTCTTTAAAAATTGTTACATACCACAGCTAGATGTCACAAACGAAAGCTAAATTGGTAAGCTTGGTTATCCTTCACTAGCAGAAAAAGAATCTATAGGTGGTAGTTTTGTCATAAGAGACCGGTCTACTTGGGATTCTCAGTGTAAATTTCAGTGTTTTCTTTGCCAAAGAATGTTTCTCATTCTCTGCAGAAAGAAAAATTTCCAGAAGGGTGATGATTTTATTCTAGGTGTAAAATTACATATACTCGATGATAAAGATGTTCTGCACAACTGGTTTCTTTTTAAAGAAAGAAAAAAATTGTTTTTCCTCTTAGAGTGGCTTCCTAGGAGAGTCATGTTCCATCTATTTCTGAGACTATAACAGATTAATATATGTTTTTGTGACATAGCTTAGGCAGATCTGTAGTAGCTAAAATTCTGCAAAAAGAAACTACTCTGATTAAGGTTGGTTACATAATATATTTTCTGAACTGGGATCCTTTTTAGAATGAATAGGGATGCTATTAATAATCATGTCCTGACAACATTGTGGTCGGGACCTGTAATCAACTTAACTTCAGTGAAATAGCATCACCATTTTAAAAGACTTGAGCATGAGCCACATGCAGTAGCACACACTTGTAGTCCCAGCTGCTAGGGAGGCTAAGGTAGAAGGATCCCTTGAACACAGGGGATTGAGGCCAGCCTTGGCGTCACAGTGAGACCTGATCACATGTTTGGGTCAAAAATCTTTAACTTCAGCTTCTGTTTTCTCAGTGGGTAATGTTCCCTAGATATGGTCCCCAGTTATTAAGTTATTAAGTAGGTAAAAATAAAGACTGGTTAATGGATTTAGCCAATTACTGAGGAATGAGTTTGACTTCTGTGCTTTATTTTACCTTACTGATTATTTTTGTAATACGGCCGTTAATACTCTTACTGTTTAGTCTTTTATGTTTTACTCAAAATGAGTGGGTGGGTTGAGTTCTGATTTTTATTGTTAAGGGAAGAAATTCTAATTTTCATTGTTAAGGGAAGAATTTGTCTTTACTGTCTTTAATTTTTTTTCTTTTTTTTTTTGCCATTTCCCTGCCAGTTAGAGATACTATGCTATACTGTCTTAAATCCTCTGTAGGAAAACATGGCATAGAAATAATTAAATAATATAATTAAATATTAAATAATAATGCTGTATGACTAAGGAACCTCCTTATCCCACCTTTTCTATCGTTTTTCTGTAGTACCACAATAATCACCTGTTAATTTTATTTATTTATTTATTTATTTATTTATTTATTTATTTATTTATGTGAGAGGGAGTCTCACTCTCTCGCCTAGGCTGGAATGCAGCAGCATGATCTCAGCTCACTGCAACCTCCGCCTCCCAGGTTCAAGCAATTCTCCTGCCTCAGCCTCCCAAGTAGCTGGGATTACAGGCGCACGCTACCACGTCTGGCTAATTTTTTTGTGTTTTTAATAGATACAGGGTTTCATCATGTTGGCCAGGCTGGTCTCAAACTCCTGACCTCAGGTGATCCACCTGCATCAGCCTGTCAAAGTGTTGGGATTACATGCATGAGTCACCACACCCAGCCTCACCTGTCAATTTTATGAGCAAAATAGATTAGTTGAAAACAGATGTAGGTTAGGGTTTAAGTTTTCCAAAAAATTTAGGTTTATATTTTAAAACAATTCTAAAATTTCCCCCAGGATAACTAAGATAATTTTTTTTTTTTTTTTTTTTTTTTTGAGATGGAACCTCTCCCTGTCGCCCAGGCTGGAGTGCAGTGGCACAATCTCGGCTCACTGCAGCATCCACCTCCCAGGTTCAAGCAATTCTTCTGCCTCAGCCTCCCAAGTAGAGAAAATCTTGATAAGATTTCAGAGAGTTATAAGAAATCGCAGCAATCTAAAGATGGGTATTTTTAAAGCTAGAATGGAGGGATTTTTTATAAGAGACCCTTAAGAGAACAAGCAGGGTTTCAAAGTAGAAAGGAGTAATTCTTGTTTGGAGAAGTGAAGACATTTGAGAAAAGTTTGACTTAAGGCCCTTATGATAAGGACTGATACAGTAGACTCTGAACCCTTAAGAATCTGGTACCTTAAGCCTAAAGGAGGGTAGAGTGAGACTTGTAGGAAAGGTACAGGTATATAGGAAGACAACTGAATGTGAAAATCTATTCAAGCAAAGCTGACTCTTAGGCTGTAATAAAATCTCACAGGCTAACTCTAGAGCAAGTCTTTTATCTTTTGGATGAAAGAAATTTAAGGCTAAACTTTATAGATTATAATTATAAAACTATAATAAATATTAGATAATGTTCTACTGAAGTGTAAACTCAACTGTCTTGCATCAAACAGTAACTAAGCCATGATCACACCACTACCACTGTGTTCCAGCCTAGGTGACAGAGCAAGACCCTGTCTCAAAACAAAAAAAATCCAGTAACTAAAGAGAATAATAAGGGGAGCAAGGTAAGGCAGTACATGTCTGAAAGGGCAGGGAAAGAGTTCTTTAAAGTCTAAAGTGTTTACTATTAGCTTTCCACAGGGATATAGGAGTTTGCAGAGGTTGTAGTTTTTTAAGGGAACATGGATGGAATTTTCTTGATGAATATGCCTGTTTCTACCATCTTACATCTAAAATGAGTAACTCTTACAGTGGGTTTAAAACCTGGAGAATATTGATTGCTACCTTGATCAGGTTTGGTTTCAAGTGTGCAGCTTGTAAGAGAAAACCTGTGGTTTTATTGCTGTTGTTACACCAGAGTATTTGGCAGTTTTTTAAATATTGAAACCTGTTTCAGATTTGCTTGAATTGTGTCTTGTAAGAGGCAAATGTTCCTCTTTGATTAACAGTTCTTTATAGAAGACAGGAAAATATGAGAATTTTTAATAGTATATGAGAGTTCTCTGTTACCCAAGAAAAGAGGGTTTGTTTCATGCATTTTTAAAGAATCATAAATCTTAAATTCTTTCACTCAGTTGCTTTGATTCTGTCACCTATTTTACAATGGTGATGGACAGGTTTCTGAAACTAGGAAATTGGCCTTGTTGACAACATCATACAAACATAGAAACAGCTTCCTATATGTCCATGTTCCAGTACTTTTGTCTATGGTAATTATTTCACAAAGCCAAGTGAGTTACAAATGAAATAAAATAGTGCTTAAGTAAAGAAACTGAATAGGACAACACATCTCTCTTCTCAAGTTTTTATTTAGAAAATTATATACCTTCAGAAATTAAGGAAATTAGGTACCACTCAACTTCATCATTTTTTAAAAGTTTGCTGTATGTGCTTTATATGTACTTTTTTTGTATGAACCATTTCAATGTAAGTTGCAGACAAGACAGTTGTCTCTAAAGAAACTCAGTGTCTGGGCACAGTGATTCATGCCTGTAATCCCAGGACTTTTGGGAGGCCAAGGCAGGTGGATCACTTTAGCCCAGGAGTTAAAGACCAGCCTGGACGACACGGCAAAACCCCATCTCTGCAAAAAAAGAGAAAAATATCAGCTAGGCATGGTGGGCTTGTAGTCCCAGCTACTCTAGAGGTGGAGGTGGGAGGATCACCTGAGCCCTGGGAGGTCGAGGCTGCAGTGAGCCATGAATGCACCGCTGCACTCCAGCGTGGGTGGCATAGTGAGACCCTGTCGGAAAATAAATACCCTCAATATTATCACAAACATACAGACTATATTTAAATTTCCATAATTGTCAGGAATATGTCTTTCGTCGTCTGTTTTGTTAAATTCAAAGTACATTCAAAGATTCTTGCATTGCATTTCATTGTTATATTTCTTTAGTCTCTTAATTCAGCGAAGTCACCTCATTTGGAAAAAGACCTGATCGTAAAAGCTGAGTTTTATGTGTTTCATTGATCTTGTTCTTTATTCCTTGTCAGGTTACTTTTAATACCATTGTGTTGTAATTGGAATAAATTATTGATACTTTTAACATCTTATTACTAATCTGTGTGTGTGTGTGTGTATGTGTGTACATGTACATACACTTTATAGGTTACTAATCAGGAAAAAGTCTTGGCTAGGTCTTAAAATAATAAAATCTTTAAATCATTGCAATTAAGTGGGTTTTTTTGTTTTTAATTCTGGAATCCAATCAAGATTATGCCTAAATCTTTACTTTCCTTAGCTAAAGCAGTGTGGATTTGGGGTTGATTTTGTTTTTTTTACTAATAATGACGCTTTAGAACTAAACATTATGATTAATTATAAGGCAAAAAGAAAATAAAGAGCGTTTTTTTAATTGCAGAGTAGTTTCCTGACACTACTAATGAATATTTTAAATAAAACAGGAGTAATTCTGACCCTCTGTGCTTTTGTCTTATGATTGTAATTTAATATTAAAATTTAGGGGGGGGTTTAGGTCAACTTAAATAAAACAGGAGTAATTCTGACCCTCTGTGCTTTTGTCTTATGATTGTAATTTAATATTAAAATTTAGGGGGGTTTTTTTAGGTCAACAAGGGCAGACACAAGATTATTCAAAGGCTTGGGAGAAATTTTACAAGAAGCAAGGTATTGTTTTTATTGGAAATGAGATGTTGGACTTTTAATTGTGCTTACAGCAACAAAATTCTTTTTTTTTCCCCAAAGGTCAAGCAGTTCCTGCTCCCACTGGGGCTCCTCCAGGTGGTCAGCCAGATTATAGTGCAGCCTGGGCTGAGTATTATAGACAACAAGCAGCCTATTATGCCCAGACAAGTCCCCAGGGAATGCCACAGCATCCTCCAGCACCTCAGGTATAATGTAATTGCTAATTTGTTGATTTCTACTCCAGTCTGTTTTCTGCATGTTTACTGTTTGTCTGTTTGGGAGTGTTTGCCTTTTAAATTTTTATCTGGCAAAGTATAACTATTTAAATGAAGTACTAAAGTGTATTGTTTGGGTTTTTTTGTTTGTTTTTTATAATGTTTTCCGGCATCTGAGTGCTGAATATTTCTGCAATGCCTTTGATTTTAAAATAAATTTTCTTCCCCCAGGGATTTGCAAATCATGCAAGAAGCTACCACCATTTATATTAACCAGTTTTTCTTTCTTAAAGGATTCACTCCTGAATTAGCTCCATTTCAAGGATTTTCTTTAACTTTTTGTGTATTTCTTATGTATCTCTTCTGCACAGGGCCAATAATAAGAAGTGGACAATACAGTATTTGCTTCATTGTGTGGGGGAAAAAAACCTTTGTTAAATATATGGATGCAGACGACTTGATGAAGATCTTAATTTTGTTTTTGGTTTAAAATAGTGTTTTTTTTTTTGTTTTGTTTTGTTTTTTTTGCAAATGTACAAAATATCTATCACTACTGATAGGAGGTTAATATTTCTGTGTAGAAATGAAAATTGGTTTGTTTTTAGTATTTAGTGTAGATGTACACATTCCAGCAAATGTATTTGCAATTATGTGGTTGATGCTTTGTGATATAAATGTACTTTTTCAATGTATACTTTCACTTTTAAAATGCCTGTTTTGTGCTTTACAATAAATGATATGAAACCTCCTGTGTCGGTAAGTTGGATATGTGGGTATTTAAAGGATTCATAATTTCTTAGCAATGATAAATTAAGATACATATACACAAATATATAAGCTTTCCCCATGAAATATTGAGTTTTTAAACACTGGCATGTTTTTCCCCCCTTGCAGTATAGTGGTAGATTGGAGGATCTTTTCCATTTATTGTATTTGGCTCTTTCAGCACAAGTAATCCTGGTATCTTCATTTTTTTTCCTTCTGTTTGATTAAAAACTGCATGTGTGTACAATGATTTTCTGGCATACTTCCATTGCATTAACAGTGAAATTTCCTTTTTATACATGACCACTGTTTCAGACCTGTACTGCTGCTATAACAGTTAACCTTTCTGTTCTTAATTTGATAATAATTGATTTCCAAGACTGTTTCGGCATAACTAATTTTAAACAGTTTTCAGATAGTGAATATGAGTAGTCTAATAAGAACAGTTTTTTTTCCATGTAAAGCAACTCTTTCAATGTATATAATAGTGTGTTTCTTTCTAAATTTAGGATAGAAAAGTGAATAGTGTGCAAAAAGTATAGCTACATTGCATCTGCCATTGAAACATAAATGGGGTATGGAAACGTTCAAGCTTTTTTTTTTTTGCCTTTAAGCAGTATAGATAAGCTTTGTTTTGTAAATGCACAAGTCCAATCATTGAATCAACTTAATTTTTTTATGTACTTGAAGTCATTTTATTACTCTTTAACACTCATGCTGAAGTTCTGATATTTTGTTGAAATCCATTGTTTTACTCTTTGCATATTTGTTGGCTCTTTGCATATTAATATATTAGACTACATGCAAATACAGTCTGTCTTGCCATTGTCTGTTGAAGTGCAGGTTTGATCCAGCCAGTATAGAACTAGCTCTGTAGGGGTGAGGAGGACTGTGCTGTGTATCATCCTTGATTGTGTTCCTTCAAGGAGCATTGCACTGTAAGTACATCAGAATGACAAATTGATGAACTGCAACAGTATCTTTTTGTCAATGTTCCACATAATGCAAATGCCATACTTTGTGTGAATATTATGTTGGAATACAGTGCTGATATCTTGGAAAACCATAACTGCTTCTTAATTTAACATAGAATAATACATAGTTCTGTATTTTTTTTAAAGTGAGCTTAATGGGTAAGTATTTTTTATATGCTTTAGCTATAGCTAAAGAAAACTGATACTTAACAAAGTTGAATAGTATTATTCACTGGTGCTCCTGAAATATTGTTTTTCAGTGTAAAATATGCATATATTCTATATTTAATATGAAAGTCTTGAAATGTATCAGACAGAAGGGAATTTCAGTTTGCAAATAATGAGCAATGTAGCAATTTTAACACATTTCATAAATATATATTTTGTCATTGGTGGGGAGCACCATTTGTTGTTTTGAATATACTTTAAAGGAAGAGGTACAAGGACATAAATGTTGAGATTACCTACAGGATGGAAATAGCAGTACAGTTCATTATAGATATTTTGAAATGTTTTTGATTGTTTTATATAACCTAGAGTGACTTCCCTTACCCTTATTTAGATCTGGATATATAGTTCTAGTTTGAAGTTTAATAGTTAAGGAGTTAGCTATTTGTTATCTTTAAGAGTAGGGTATTGACGTGAGCAATTGCAGTATTTTGCATGATACTGTTTTATAGATGACCTTTTAGGAAAGTGGTGCATTTATTAATTGAACTGAAGAAGTGGTTCAGTTGAATTCAGTATCATAACTCACAAATTGGAGGCTGTTGATTTTGATTCATTTAAGGTTTAAAATCTTTATTAATTGCAAACAGTGCAATTATTTATACTTCACAGTGCCTTCCCAGACCTTCCACCTTAGGTTCTGCTGCAAAAAGCACCAGGTAAGCACAACCTAAGGACATATATAAATAAATATTTCAGTACATTAATGTTGTCCCTGTGAGGTTTTTGTGGTTGTGTATTCAAAGGCAATCTGCTACTGCTTCCCCAAAATGTATTTTGTTATTTTATGCTACCATCTTAGTGGAAAGTCTGTAAGTTGTTAAAGCAACTGTTTACATTTCTGGGTAATGTTTTTTATTTTACTTTTTTTTTTTTTATTAAGACAAGAAAATGATGAGTAGATTGCTGCAGTAATTGATCTACATCCAAATCTTTTTGTATTTTTTCCCCAAATATAGAAGTGTTAAGATTAAGAAAGGACAATTACACAGTTTTCAAGATTTAGGAAATCACTTGTTTAGAAACTTCAACAGCCTTCACAATCTGTTTTATATGATGGACAGAAAATTTCTTTGCCCTCCCAAACTATAATTTCTTTATTTTTTTCTTAAACTATAGTAATTCAGTAAGGATATTATGGGTTACAATTTTATTATGATTTTTTTCTTAGACAAAATTTATATGCTGAAAAAGGAAAAAGTTATAAGGCAGTATGTTTTGATAAAAGGCATGTGCATCAGTGAAATGTTAACAGTACAGCAAATAACCTTTCATAATCTGTAGCAATCAGTATTTTTCTGATTTAATAATATTTTAATAACTGACGCTGCATTTATTTAATTTTTTTGCCAGTTTAAAATGTTTGTGTGTTTTTATAGATGATTTTAACTGGTACATATTTTGAGTTAAGATGAATGTATGAAAGCAGCATCTTATCAGTTTTGTTTATTCAATTTCTAAAATGTGCTGATCCTTTTAAAACTCCTGCTTATCTCTGCAACAAAGAAAAATATTCAAAAATACTGCCTTCATTTTCACACACAGTGCTGAAGATGCTGCAAGCACCAAATCATAGCTCATAAAATCAGGTCCTGAGATAGTTACCCATAAAGAGGAATCCTTTGAGTGTATGCCATTGGTGAGCCGATGAGCATGGACCATAGAAGGGCTCAATGTAGAAGGTAAAATTGGCAAATCATAATTGAGAAATATGAAATGTATTCCCATACATAATATGGTATAGGGTGTAATGTACCTGCTTTTGATCACTTTTCATTTTAAAGTGCTATTCACTTGATCTTAAATGTTCCATGAACTGTTAAATTTCTTAAGTTACATAGTTACTACACCACATTTATGTGTATGTTATGTTTTAATAGTCAATGATAGGTATGTAAATATAAAGGGACTCATTGAAACTTGAGAGCCTGTCGAGTTTTGGTTAGTTGTAGATTGCATTTTATTAAACAAAATATAGATAGATGAATGATAATAGATATTGGGGCACTGTTTCTGTCTCATGAGAATTCTTTTATTCATTACCATAAGCCTTCACTGATAATATAAGCATTATTTTAAATGACGCTGGTCTTAAATCTGAAATAAATGGAAAGCAGAAAAGGTGAGCCAGTTGATTTGAATGCATTGGATATTAGTGTTAGAAACAATGTATAGTTTAGATTGAAATTGAACTGACTTATTTAGCACTTAAACAAAATTTGACCATGTTTTAGTTTTTTTTAAGACAGCTTAGTGTGGTGATACTTAGAATTCTATGGTTTGATGTTTCTTTTAGAAATGAGAAGTATAGTTTTATTTTTTAATATAAAAAATGGTTTTAATACTAAAACTAGTAATTTAATACTAGTTGTTTATAAACATTGTAAAATATATCTTTTAAACAAATTATCTTGGTAGTTAATTCATAAGGGTGGGTTTGGGTAGGAATAGCAGAGTACCTTCAGAGGGAAAGGGGAGTAATTCAGAAGTGATAGCATTTTGTTTGAATACTCTGCCAGTAAAATCAGCTCTACTTAGAAAGTTATCTGTTGTGTAGAATAATGATGTAGAGTTTACTAATCAGTGAGGATGTCTTGTTATTTTCTGCAAACTCTGCCTCACTTTAAAATGCATTTTAACAATACCTAATTAAAGATAATTTTGGTTCTGAAAATAACCTTATTTTTTGTTGAGTTAGTGACTTCATTTTTCTTGTCACAATATAAGCTTTTGAGGGATTTTTTAAATTGGTGCTTTTAATAAGCAAATCCCAGGGTTTTATTTTCTTCAGTGATACCCCTATAGAAACTCTTAAATGTATTTGCGCATATATATATATTTTTTCTTATGCATGCTCGATGCATTTTCGTCCTGAGAAAAATGTTCTCTACAGAAACTACCCGTGTGTAAAAAGAAGATTGGCTTAAAATGGCTACTGTGATGGGAACAGTGTCTTAGGGAGATGCAGCTTGGACTTGAGGTAAATTGAATACTTTACAAACTGTGGTTTAGAGTTTGCTTTAATGACATTGTATGTAAAAGGTCACATGTTAGCTGTAATTTTGTATTCATTATGGTTTCCTCAATAAATGTACATTGATGAATATTATAAGGGAGTGCTTTGTGTTTTTTTATACATATATTACTTGGTAACAAACTCATTTTAAAGACTAGAATTTTAAATTGAAGGTTGTTCCACTTTTCCCTAAGTCTGATACACTTAGATCTTGAAACCTTCAGCTATGTTGAAAGTGTTTTCTCTTCGGTGAACTATTAATACAAAGTTTTTTTATTAAAATATAATTTGCTCAGGCAAGATCACATAAATTTGCTTTATAAATTTAATTATATATTACGTTCGAAAAATAACATGTTTAATATCCTCAACACTCAACACTGTATAGGCAGTCTTTCTTAAAAGTCCTTTAATTTTTGTTTTTCTCCATGCTCCTCCCCTTTTCCTCTAAAAGGAGTGACACTTTTCCCCACCCCGCTCCAATCCCAATATATCTGCTTCAGAAAGACTTTGAAACAACCACCAAAATGGTATACTACTAAAGAAAAAGTCCACTCAAATTGATAGGTTCCAAATTAATTATCTCAGCTATTTCAGCCTAATTTTAGGTGTAAAAAGCTCAGAAATGCCATTCCTTCATGCAAAATAATGTATTCTACTTAGGGGTGTGTGTGTGTGTGTGTTTAACATAGTTGCTGTAAACGTCTATGGGAAATACACAGCCTTTATAATAGGTTCTGACAGAATAATTAATCCCCCCATTAAGTACATTTTATTGACTGTTACTGCATAATAGGCGATAAATCTGATGCTTATTTGGAAAAGAAGAAGGCATTCTTTAGATGAGCTGTGTTTTGAAGACTGTTACGAAAAGGAATAAGAAGTCAACATAGTGGCACTCCTGGTTTCCTTTTTTGGCCCCACCACAGAAAAGATGGATGTAGTAAGAAAGCTGGAGTGAAAGAGAAAGTTCCAAGGAGAGGGAAGGGGAGCTAGTAGTCATCAGCTAAAAAAGAGAAGAAGAAAAGTGATTTTAAGGAAAAAAAAAAAAATTAATAGAATAAAAGATAAAAAGTGATTAATTCTTACTTTCAATGGTAAGAATACAGGTACTAGCTGCAGATCCTTTATTGTTGACTGCTTTACACATATACTCTCCTCCATCTTCTGGGAAAGTTTCTGGTAAGTAAAGGCAGTAAGTTTCTCCCCTTTCAATATATTGATAATCTTCTCCATCCTGCAATATTTCTCCTTCAAACCACCATGTAATTTCTGGTTTGGGTTCTCCTGTTACTTTAACAGTAAATCTGACTGGCTCACTGTCTACAACTGACGTGTTTTTAAGAGGCTTCTTGAACCATGGAGCTCCTGATCTGGTTTGCTCTTCATCTTCAGTAGTGGAGCCATTCATGATGCTGCCTTCTTCCTCCTCCTCCTCTTCTCTTTTCTATATTAAAATAAATGGATTCAGGTTGGCATTTATAATATAGTATTTTCAGGGCAGCTATTTAGTAACAATTTTGAAGTGAAATTTGTTTTTTAAGAACATAAAAGTATGCCTACTACAAAGTGTACTTAACAGTACATTCCAGTGACTTGAAAGAAAGCTATTAAAACATTTTTTTTAACCCACCTAATTATAAAACTGGGTTTTAAGAGGGCATCTTTGGAAAATAAAGGATATGTAAGCCTGGTACCTTTTGTAGTGCTGCATCAATTTCCCTTTGTTCAAACTGCATGCGTAGTAACTTTTGTTCTTCAATTCTTCTTTGTTCTTCTTCTTCTCTTGCCTTAGCCATTTGTTCAAATCTAGCTTTCATATTCACTTTGTGAGTAAATGGAGCCTCGCTTTTTCTTGCAGGCCTAACATCAACATCATCTTCCTGCAAGAAAGTGGGCCAAGATTAACAATTGCTTGCCTTCTAAAAACCAAGTTTCTAAAGTTGTTGCTTAGAAGCACAAGATGATTAACATGTTTGTAATGCATATTTTGGCTGCACTGCAGACATTCAGATTTTTTCTGACTCCCCAGTTCAGGAAAAGTGATAGGTATATTTAATGAAGCATTCTCTTAGTTATAGTCTTTTTCTCCGAATGTCACTGGGACATTGGGACAATAATATCACTGGGATCCTAGCCCATCTGTCCTACCAACTCTGCTTGGTTTTGATAGCACTTAATTGAAAAAGGTCAGAATACTATACATTCTAAATAATTGTTAAAAATACACCCTTGATTCCCGTAAGTCCATACCATTCCCTACTACATAATAGGAGAAAATCTGTTCTTTCTCACTTAATGATTTTCCTTCTTTACCCTTCTTAGAACTACGTCCCTGTGAATTCCATCCAAATAATGTATTAATGGTGAAATGGCAGGGAAAGGGTGTTTACAACTAATAGAGACAACTGTTGAAAGAGGCAATGACTGAAACATGGGGGAATCACTAAGTAAAATATGTTTATGTCATCTGAGGGGTGAGTTGGAATCCATGGTAATAAGGGAGTGATTTAAGAGCAGAGTCTCAACTGTCAGTGTGTTTAGGAAAATAATAATTTGGTAATGATAAGGTCTTTTAGAGCAGTTTTGGTGGAGTGGGGTTAATGTGGGTAGTTAATTCATGGTTTCTAAAGTACTTCAGTTGTAGTTGACTTTTGGTTTCTAACTAGGCATTTGTGGATCTAGTTGGAAATCTCACCATTTATATTTCATAGTACTATGAAGAAATTGCTCCAGGTTGCCACATCCAACTAAAGGGAAATTTGAAACAAGTGCTAGTTTAATTGCCTATAAAAGAAAAATCTTGGTTCGGGTGTTTCACTTCAGTTGAAGGTGTTGCACCTCACACGTCATACCTCGTACCTATCTCATTTCTGATGTAAGGAGTAGGAGGTTAAAAAAGTTGGATCGTTTTTCTGGCTCTGCATTATATTTTTTATTTGATGTTGGAAAATCATGGGACATCAGACAGCCTGCTACCTGATGCGTCGATTCTTTTTTGTGCCATTATTTACCTTCAGTTGATAAATATAATGCCTGACTATGGTTGTTGCTAATGAATGAATGAATAGCTTTTTTAAAAAAAAATATTATATATGAAAGACTAAGAAAATACATGTTAAACCATGATTTGCTTACTGTAGTTTTATCTGAACAGACTTCTGAGACTTAAAAAGGACCTCTTTGTTCACAGTATACACTTTTTTGTTGTTTACCAAATGAACCTTTAAGATGGAATATTTCAGCAGGTACAAAAATTGCTATTCTGAGTCCCTCCCCGTTAATAACTTGCCTTTCAGATTTTGGCCTGTTTGTGCAAATTCATAACTATTCATTTAGCTGCCTCAAACCTGCATTTAGAAAATAAATTTGAGTGGCCGGGCGCAGTGCTCAAGCCTGTAATCCAGCACTTTGGGAGGGCCGGACGGGCCGATACGAGTCAGAATCGAGACCGGCAATGCCTGAGCTAAGCATGGTGAAACCCCGTCTCTACTTGAACAAATAAAAAACTAGCCGGGCGAGGTGGCGGCGCCTGTAGTCCGGCAGCTACTCCGGAGGGGCTGAGGGGCAGGAGATGGCATAAACCAGGAGGCGGTAGGGGCTTGCAGTGGCCGAGATCCGGCCACTGCAGCTCAATCCAGCCCGGGCTAGAGGCGAGACCCTCCAAAAAAAAAAAAAAAGAAAAATAAATTTGAGTAAGTAAAATAATTTCTCTTGAGCTGAAAATTTATGAGCAGTCCTTCAATCAAGTACAGTTGTCAACTTTTCTTGAGCTCCTAAAAAGCCAGGTTAAAACATGTTTCTGGGAAAGAAATCAGAGAGTAATATAAATGGAACTCTGTAGGTACATTCTTTATAGGGCATTGGTGCTCTCAGCCCATGAATGTTAAAGTCAGCAGTTAGTGTATTTTCCTTGAGATACAATGGGGCATAAGATAATTTTGGAGTAGACTTTATTAGAAACTCTAGAAATTCAAACGTTATATAAGGCATTTTAGTACCAAATGAGGGGTACATGTTTAAGTGCTACAGGAGCTGGGATGGAATTCTCTGATAAGGTTATATAAATGAGTTGAGCCTTGACAGAATATAAACATTTTGAAGACACACTGAACATTGATATTTCTCGCTCTGTCACCCAGGCTGGAGTGCAGTGGCATGATCTTGGCTCACTGCAACCCCCGCCTCCCGGGTTCAAGCTGTTCTCCTGCCTCAGCCTCCTGTGTAGCTGGGATTATAGGCGTCTGCCACCACGTCCAGCTAATTTTTGTATTTTTAGTAGAGACAGTATTTCACCATGTTGGCCAGGCTGGTCTCGAACTCCTGACCTCAGGTGATCCACCCGCGTCAGCCTCCTGAAGTGCTGGGAATTACAGGCATAAGCCACCACGCTCAGCCGTTAACCAGTTTTTAAATAATGAGTTCAATCACCTTTAACCCAGAAAGGTATGATAGGAGGGACTTCATTGTCCTCCAGACAACGGATATTCTGATGGGGTATAAAATTTCAGCCATGTCCTAATATCACATCCATGTATACTAGAGTAACAGCAATAAAACAAGAAGTCACTTACCTTATTTTTGTTTTTCTTACCTACACATTTTGTAGGTATAGGTATGACTGCTAAAGTTTCACTACCGGTAACAAAAGGAAGTAAGTGCATGCTGATTGAACTTTTCTTTACCTTCCATGTTACACCTATAAATACTGATCTTGGGCCATTCATCCACTAAATGTTGATGTTCTCCAGAGTTTAATTCACTTTCAACAATTAACTGTCTAAGCAGCTTTATCTACTTGTACTTTCCGTTGCTATCCATAAAAGTTAGAATCTGCTTGCCTCTCACCTTAGTTCAGGACCTTTGTTAGACTGCCTTTACCTTATCCAAATATCGCTCAAACTTTACATGCCAAAACTATTCACCCCAACTCCTCAGACCTCATTTCTTTATAGCATCATCTAGTTATCCTGAAGTAATGATAGCCCCCTCCGCAACCAACTGCCCAAAAAGCAACCTGTAATCCTTTTTTGTCTGTTTAACTTCTATCCATACCAGAGTCTAACCTAGTTTTGTTAATTAGATCTGTTTTTCTCCCTTGGCCCCAACTTCATGCCTGTCTTCCAGTTCATCCTCCATAGTCCCAGAATTCTTGCATAAACCTAAATATTTCATTACTCTGACCTAAAGAGTTATTAACATTGTTTCCCAGATCATAGTGCCTGCAAGATTTAAAGAGACCTTCATTAACTAGCCACAACTTATTTTTACAACTTTGTATCCTATCACTTATTCTGTGAACTTGCCTTGTAGTCCTTTGAACCTGTCTTCCATTCCCCAAATACATTTTTACAACCTCTGAGTTAATCTGAAAGGCTTCTCCTCTATCTGGAATGCCTCTCCTCTTTACCTGTAACTTTTATTCAGCCTTCACACTCAGCTTAAATGTCACCTTGGCCCTGTTAAACATATCCTAGGTATATGGACTCCACCTAGTTTGATTCTGTAATAACTTCTATTATATACTTACAACAATGAGAATTTTCTTCAGTCATACGTCATTAGACTAAATTTTTTTTTTTTTTTTTTTTTTTTGAGACGGAGTCTCGCTCTATCCCCAGGCTGGGGTGCAGTCTCAACTCAGCCTTCTGAGTAGCTGGGACTACAGACCCGTGCCACCACGCCCACCTAATTTTTGTATTTTTAGTAGAGATGGGGTTTCACCATGTTGGCCAGGATGGTCTCAATCTCCTGACCTGGTGATCCACCTGCCTCGGCCTCCCAAAGTGCTGGGATTACAGGTTTGAGCCACCACGCCCGGCCATAGACTGAACTTCTCTTCAAGGCATGTTATATCCACGTATATATCCCCAAAACAACAGATCCAACATGTTAAAAATGTTCAAAATTTTTTAGATGTTAAAAAATAGAAATGGTGTTTGCTTTTGGCAATGATGAAAAGGTTTATCTACAACTAACCCAGGCCTTAGGCTTGTATGTCACACAAACTTAGGTGCATTTCAAATTAGTTGATGTTTCACAGCATCTCCATTTGTCTCAAATAGCTTATGGAGCCTCTTCCAAACTAGTCTGGTTTCCCATATTTTTACTATATACTCTCACTATTCCTTCCTCTTTCTTCCTCTCCATCACCATCCCCAAGTCCTGCCAGTTTTGACTCCTGCATACTTATTTGTCCTTTCCATCCCAGCCCTAGTTCAAATCCTCAGGCCTTCTCTGACCACCCTGTACAAAACAGTAACATATACTCTTATTTCTCTGCTTTATTAATCTTCATAGCTTTCATTTGTTAACCACCTGATAATTGTTTTCCACCCCTCCCGAGCCCCAACGCATCTATTAGATTCTAAACAGTATATGAACAGGGACTGTAAGTTGGGTTACTGATGTCTTGTGTCCAAAGCAGGAACATAGTAGTCATTCAAATTATTTATTTATTTGAGATGGAGTCTCACTCTGTCGCCAAGGCTGGAGTGCAGTGGTGCAGTTTCGGCTCACTGCAATCTCCACCTCCCGGATTCAAGCCATACTCCTGCCTCAGCCTCCCTAGTAGCTGGGATTATAGGCACCCATCATTATGCCCAGCTAATTTTTGTATTTTTGTAGAGAGGGTTTCTTTCACAATGTTGGCCAGGCTGGTCTTGAACTCCTGACCTCAGGTGATCCACCCTCCTTGGCCTCCCTAAGTGCTTGGGATTACAGGCGTGAGCTACCGCGCCTGGCCTCGAATGATTTTTTAATGTATGTATCTAAGACCACATAGCTTCAGCATGATCTAGCTATATAGACAATATCTGTCTGACAATATCCATGCTTCATTGTTTTAGAGACAGGGTCTTGCTCTGACACCCAGGCTGGAGTGCAGTGGTGCAATCACAGTCCACTACAGCCTCAACTACCCAGGCTCAATCAATCCTCCCACCTCAGCCTCCCAAGTAGCTGAAACTACAGGCATACATCACCATGCTCGGATAATTTTTTTGTGTTTTTTGTACAGATACGGTTTTGCCATGTTGCCCAGGCTGGCCTTGAAATGACTCAAGTGACACACCCACCTCGGCCTCCCAAAGTGCTGGGACTACAAGTGTGAGCCACTGTGCCCTGCCAATATCCATGTTTTAAGAATTCCTGCCGGGCTCGGTGGCTCAAGCCTGTAATCCCAGCACTTTGGGAGGCCGAGACGGGTGGATCACGAGGTCAGGAGATCGAGACCATCCTGGCTAATACGGTGAAACCCCGTCTCTACTAAAAAATACAAAAAACTAGCCGGGTGAGGTGGCGGACGCCTGTAGTCCCGGCTACTCGGGAGGCTGAGGCTGGAGAATGGCGTAAACCCGGGAGGCGGAGCTTGCAGTGAGCTGAGATCCGGCCACTGCACTCCAGCCTAGGCGACAGAGCGAGACTCCGTCTCAAAAAAAGAAAAAAAAAAAATTCCTTCACATGGCATCTAAGACTCCATCATCTCAATTACGCTTGCATCTTCATTATCTTTTGCTGTCCTTTGCACTCGTGCATGCCTCAATAATAATGAATTGCTTATAGTTCCAATAATTGGCATACAGTTTCTTTGTTCTGTCCTTTTATTCAGTCTCCTCTGAAGGCGCTCCCAAATTCCCATACCTGTTTTGCTAGCTAAATACTTGATCAAAATATATTTCTAGAATATAGGTTAAATTCTGTTAAACATTATAGGATAGGAATGCTGGCAGAAAAAAAATTTCTAGATCTGATTTAAACCAGTATTCATAATCACAGAAATAGTCCTTAAGCTAGAAGGGATATTACAGGTCACTGATTGCCTCTTTATTTTATGTTTGAAGGTAATTCAAATTCATGTCATCAAAATTCTCATTTAGGCTCTTCCACACTGAATTACTGCTGTAACTTTGAGCAAGTATTAGACTTTATGGGTTTCATCTAAAAAATAAAGTGTTAATAATCTGGAGTTTAACTTGAATATACACTGGTTCTACTGACTCAACTAAAACATATGCCAAAAAACATTGTTTTAGTTGTATAATTTTTTTGTAGAGATGGGGTTTCACTATGTTGCCCAGGCTAGCCTAGAACTCCTGGATCATGTGATCCTCCCTTCTTGGCCTCCCAAAGTGCTAGGATTATAGGCATGAGCCACCATGCCCAGCCAAAAAATACTTTTGAACATTTTTGCTAGAGTGAACCATTTGACATTCACTATAGGTTTTAACACTGATAAAGGTGATTTTGAAACAGTGCTCGTCTTTCAGAGTCTAAGATCTACATGTGTTTTTGCTATTTACTTCCCAGATTACTGTATACACCATGATTAATTTTAAGTACTAAAACTTATTTCAAAGCCAGTGTTACTTCTGTTAAATTTGTTATTATTACTGTATCATAACTATGTTAAATATAAGGGTAATATACCTCATGAAAATTTTCTGCTTCTCGCTCTTTAATTTCAAGGTCAATTGCTCTCCTTCTTGCTCGCTCTTCTTCTATTTTTTTCTGTATTTCTTTTTCAGACAACTGTCCAATTTTTTCAAACTTGCTTTTAGGTTTTAGCTTGAATAGAGCCACTCCTTTTAATTTGATCAGTTCTTCATATTCTCTGCTCAATCCAAATGTTTCATTTTCTTCCTCTTCCTTAAAATAAAATAAAATAAAATAAGTTTTTTGCTGCCGTTTTAGAAAGAGTCTCATTATGTTGCCCAGGCTGGCCTTGAATTCCTGTGTTTAAGCAATCCTCCTGCCTTAGCTTCCCAAGGAGCTGGGACTACAGTCACATGCCACCATGCATGACTCAAAAAAAAAAAAATTGAATATCAGCATACTAGTTTGTACAATAAACCATCCAAAATATATGCACTATTTCTTATTTGAAACCAAAAATACAGCTTAACCTCTTCTCTAAATGCAGTGTCCAAATTTACTAACTCAAAATGGTGCTACAAATTTAAGGCATTATTGAAAACATTCTACTTAAAATACTATTCGCATCAGGGAATATGGTTAAAATCCTCTGATATCCCTTGATAACCTGCTAAAACTAAAATATTCATGACAAAATTAGCTTTTCCTAGGAGTTGCAGGAAGGTCTTTGTTAGGGGAAGGCAAAAAAATAATTGAAAGAACAGTAGGCCCGGTGCAGTGGCTCATGCCTGTAATCCCAGCACTTTGGGAGGCCGAGGCTGGAGTGCAGTGGTGCAATCTCGGCTCACTCAAGTTGCGCCTCCCAGGTTCACACCATTCTCCTGCCTCAGCCTCCCGAATAGCTGAGACCACAGGCGTCTGCCACCAGGCCCGGCTAATTTTTTGTATTTTTTTAATTGAGACGGGTTTTTACCATGTTAGCCGGGATGGTCTCGATCTCCTGACCTCGTGATCTACCCGCCTCAGCCTCCCAACGTGCTGGGATTACAGGCGTGCGCCACCATGCCCGGCCCATCTTGTTCTTTTGTTCAGATTTCTTTCCCCTGACTTTCCACAATTTATTATTACTAGTCCTTTGTAATATTTATCAAACTCTAATACCACCATATGGAATAGTAAAATACTACAGGTATTCCTGGTATACTTTTCCTGGAGAAGACCTAAAGTTCTAGGCAGAGTTTTAAAAGGTGGAGGCAGAGGGTGTCACAGTCTGGGATGTTATGACATGAAGCTTAATTTCTTGACTCAACCAAGGGGTAAGAGAAAACGTTCCTTTATACTATTTCCACTTTTTAGACTATGTGGGGTGAAAATACACGACTCATAAGAAACCTAGACCTTGGAATATTTTCCTACAGCACAATCCTGGTATTTATTTATACATTTATATTTATATTCTCAGGGTCCGCTAGATAATTTGCCAGCCACACCTGGGGCAGAGAAGTAAAACTTCCCTTCCCACGTGCCCACTGCCCCAACCCATAAAAAACGGGCACCTTCCAAGAGATTGCAACTTCTGTGTAGGAACTCACTCGGTTCCTAGGTCATAAGTTGGTGAGAGGACCCCACCAAGGTGCCTGCCAAACATGCCATAGCATTGCCAGTCCAAGTCATGAGGCTACATGTTAGACCCCGATCCTGTTCATGTGTGTGTCCTGGCCCCTGGCAGGGACCAAGGCTGATGGTGAATACAGGCCCCAATTCTACCTTTCTCTTCTGCTGCCCACGCAACCCGGGCCATCCAGAGGGATAGCGGCAGAGTCCCAAGAGGGAAGAAAGTTAGGCAGGGCCTTGGGAAGGAGGCTGATGAAAACCCATTCCAGGCCTGAACCCGGGAGGCAGAGCTTGCAGTGAGCTGAGATCCGGCCACTGCACTCCCGCCTGGGCGACAGAGCAAGACTCCGTCTCAAAAAAAAAAAAAAAGAAAAGAAAAGAAAAGAAAACCCATTCCAGGGAGGCAGGAAGGCGGCGTGAAGCTCTAGTAAGCAAAAGCTATAAAGGGCATGCTTCATCGTCCAATCAGCTTTCACTTATATACAACACACAAATTCAAAGGTAAAATTAAGAATTTCAAGACAGTGGCTGGGCATGATGGCTAATGCCTGTAATCCCAGAACTGTGGGAGGCTCCGGTGGGAGGATCGCTTGCCAGGAGTTGGAGACCAGCCTGGGCAACAAAGTGCGATCACCCCATCTTTAGAGAGAGAGAAAATAAGGCCCGGCTCACGCATGTAATTCCAGCACTTTGGGAAGCTGAGGCAGGTGGATCACGAGGTCAGGAGATCGAGACCATCCTGGCTAACACGGGGAAACCCCATCAATACCAAAAATTACAAAAAATTAGCCGGGCCTGGTGGCAGGCGCCTGTAGTCCCAGCTACTCCAGAGGCTGAGGCAGGGGAATCCGGGAGGCGGAGCTTGCAGTGAGCCAAGATCGCGCCACTACACTCCATCCTGGGCGACAGAGCGATAATCCGTCTCAAAAACAAAACAAAACAAAACAAAACAAAAAAAACCAAAAAAGTGCTGGGCACAGTGGCTCACACCTGTAATCCCAGCACTTTGGGAGGCCAAGGTGGGCGGATCACCTGAAGTCAGGAGTTCGAGATCAGCCTGGCCAACATGGTGAAACTCGTCTCTACTAAAAATAACAAAAATTAGCCAGGCATCGTGGCACATGCCTGTAATCCCAGCCACTCGAGAGGCTGAGGCAGGAGAATTGCTTGAACCTGGGAGGTGGAGGGTGCAATGAACCGAGATCGTGCCATTGCACTCCAGCCTGGGCGACAGAGCAAGACTCCATCTCAAAAAAAGAAAAAAAAAAAAATTAAAAATTAGCCAGACATGGTGCTGCATGCACCTAAAGTCCCAGCTACACAGAAGGCTGAGACATGAGGATCACTTAAGCACGGGAGGTCGATGCTGCAGTGAGCCATGTTCACACCACAAAAAAGAATTTCAAGACAGCAACCTCAACATTAAACCCCAAATGCAGGGCCTTCTGAACATGGAGTCTTGTGAGTGCACAAGGTGCATGCCCATGAAGCTGGCACTGTATAGTCTATATATATGTATTGAATATATGCATATCTATGAACTATAAATATAAATAAATAGTAATAGCTCAGTCCCTTGCAAACTTCGATACTTTTTTATTAAACTAGCAAGGAAGGAGTAGTTAAAGCAGACTAGAAAGTACACATAATTGTGCAGACGCCTGTACCATGTAAGCGCCTCATAGTAGTATGTCGACTATCCTAAAGGTGAATAATAATACAAAGTTATTATAAGGTGATATAAGTAAAATATTTAGCTAATAAATATGGGTAATATAAATAGATACTTCTTAAAATCTTACCTCTCCCATTTCCTGTCTCAGTTGTTCAAATTCTTGTTTCTCCATTTCTAGTTTATGCTTCCGTTCTTCCTCTGTTCGTCGTTTTTCTTCTTCCATTTTTTGTTTTAATAATTCTTCAAAATTAATTTCCAGTTTTCCCGGTGTAAGAGATTCTTGAGAGATTGTCTTATACATCTCTGGGGAGTCATCATCTACTACCTATTTAAAATAATTCTTTTATCACTCTGGCCAGAATTATACATACTAAAAAGGGACTATTTCTTGAAGAAACTGGAATTTCTTTACTGTTTGTTTTTAATTTTGGTTTTTGTTTTTTGAGACAGAGTTTCAATCTTATTGCCCAGGCTGGAGTGCAATGGTGTGATCTTGGCTCACCGCAACCTCCGCCTCCCAGATTCAAGCAATTCTCCTGCTTCAGCCTCCTGAGTAGCTGGGATTACAGGCATGCACCACCACACCCAGCTAATTTTGTATTTTTAGTAGACAGGGTTTCTCCATGTTGGTCAGGCTGGTCTTGAACTCCTGACCTGAGGTGATCTGCCCACCCTGGCCTCCCAAAGTGCTGAGATTGCAGGCGTGAGCCACCGTGCCCAGCCAGATTTCTTAAACAGGTTTCACACTGAACAAAAAACAAGGGGACTTAACAGTAAACAAGAAAGTCTCAACACAGTGTTCAAAAATAAATAAATAAATAAATAAATAAATGGGAAGAATTATTGGAAAATGTAAGACTGAGGTATTTTGTAACTATCAGGTTACCAGGAAATGGTAACCATCTATTCTCCATCACAATGAAGACAAAAAATACTTTATTCATACCATGAGTACTTTGAATTAGACATTAAGATTTCCTAATTTGAGAACATTTTTAATTGGATTAAAACGGCTCTCCAATTTGGTAATTAAAGCGTTTAAGTTAATCATGATTTTGTCTGAATGAATTAGATAACCCGTCATTATCTCTTCATGGCAAAAATCATTCTTAGTGCTATGAGTTTATTGTTTATTTGCTGTAAGGCTAATTTTTTTTTTTTTTTTTTTTTTTTTTTTTTTTTTTTTTTTTNGATGGTCTCGATCTCCTGACCCCGTGATCCGCCCGTCTCGGCCTCCCAAAGTGCTGGGATTACAGGCTTGAGCCACCGCGCCCGGCCGCTTGAGCCACCGCGCCCAGCCAAGGCTAATTTTAAAGAAATAATAATAGATGATACTGAGAGCTGCCAAGTACAGTTATAAGCACTTTACATGTATTAATTTATTAAATCCTATAACCCTATGAAGTAGTTACTAATATCCTCATTTTACAGACAAGGAAACTGAGGCACTGAAAAGTAATTGTCTAAAGTCATCACAAATACTATGTGGCAAAGCTGGGATTCAAACTTCAAAATCTTTCTAATAAGATTATAGGCCAGGCACAGTGGCTCACGCCTGTAATCCCAGCCCTTTGGGAGGCCAAGGCAGGTGGATCGTGAAGTCAGGAGTTCGAGAGCAGACTGACCAACATGGTGAAACCCCATCTCTACTAAAAATACAAAAATTAGCCGGGTGTGGTGGTGGGTGCCTGTAATCCCAGCTACTGGGGAGGCTAAGGCAAGAGAATCACTTGAACCCGGGAGGTGGAAGTTGCAGTGAGCTGAGATCACACCATTGCACTCCAGCCTGGGTGACAGAGCGAGACTCCATCTCAAAAAAAAAAAAAAAAAAAAAAAATTTAAAACCAGGCATGGTATAACATAACCCTCTGGCCTAAACTGTGACCCTGTGGTTGAAATAGACATAGGAGAACAAGACAAGGGGTATTATTCATTTGCTCCAAGTTTTATCAAGGCAATCCAGGCTTTACCACAGAACTATTTCAACTCAGAAATGATGTTTAAGTGGTTTACAATTCAAAGACTGCCTGTAATTTTTAAATTTTATATATGCATGAACTAAGCTATAGTATGAAATCACAATACTTACTCCTGGATAAATTACAATACTTATTTGTGGATAAGAAAACAATATAAATGTAAAAGGAAGTTTTTCTCTCTTCTCTTTAGAAATGTGTTTAGGAAACTTGGTTTTGTTTTAATGCAGTTTTCTCCCCTGCATTTTTTTCCACTAGTGAATCATGGTAAAAATGCAGTTTTGGCCTACATATCTGCCCCGAGGACTAGGTCTTGTAATCTTCACAGTTACTTCTCTTCTACCGCTTCTAAACCTGCTTATTCTCCAAAAATTAAGTGCATTCACAACGTCTGTAGGATTTCTATGTAGAAACCATTTATGAATCAGGGATTACCTACTGCACACAAGATTTCAATATCACTTGTTCCATCAACATTTACTGGAGGTCTGTTATGCTAGGCATTGTGCCACATGTTTGAGGAACAGTCTTGGCCTCATGGAGTAGAAAAGACAGCCATACGTGATAACAATACATGATTAGCGCTATGATAGAAGAGTACTAAATGCTGTAAGAATTCATGGAAGAAGGTGCTTATTATCAGGAAAGGCTTTCCAGAGGAAATGGAAAGTTATGAATTGGAATTAGGAGAGCATAGGGAAAGGAGTGAGGGACATCTTTCAGACAGTATGAAGGCTGAGAGAGTCTCACTTTGAAGAAATACAAACAAATTTAGCATATTTGGAACAAAGAGCAGATTAAGGAAGAATCAAGAAATGAAACGGGAGCAATATACAAGAGCAAGACTATAAAGAAATTTGTTTTAGAAGTTTTTGGATTTTTACTTAAGAAAAGTGTGAACATATTAAGCAAAACAGTAACAAAACACAATCAAAATTTCTTTCTTTTTAAAGATCACTCCTGGCCTTACAGGAAAGAATTGGTTACAGGTAAGATAACAAGTTAATTAGGAGTTGGTCCCAGGCAAATTGTAACAGTAACTTGGATTATAGTAGTGGCAGTGGAAAATGGGGGGAAAACTGACAGATTTTAGAGTGATTTAGGAGGCAGAATAAATGAGACTTAGTGACTGGTTGAACATCAGGCATGAATAAGAAGATAGAAGTGTTTCAGGCTTCCAAGTTTCTGATTTGAGTATCTGTGTGGGCGATAAAGCCAAATAAACACTTGGACATATGTGTCTGATGCTCACCTATATTGAGGAAGAAAACCAGCTTATGATATTACCAAAGCCAATTACAATGTATCAAGAAGGAGATGCAGGGCTCAAGTCTCAAATTGCTTGAAAATTGTTTGTCAGATAACTGTACATTGTACAAACATAAAACTGGTATAGGAAGTACAGTCATAACCTTGTAACAGTTAAGTTAGGTATCAATTTCCAGGAGTGATGAGTGAGCATTTTGGAGAGAGAAATAATTCTGATTAAATGACTCAGGTCACTTAATATATAGTGGGTGGGATGAAAACTAAAAATAAAGAAGGAAAGGAAGGAAATAAAGGAATGAAGGAGGGTAAAAGGGAGTGTGGGAAGGAGGTGGGGAAAGAATGGAGAGGAAGAAAGGAAAAGTTAGGGGAGGAAACTCCCTACTTCTTCTTCTTCCTTGGATACTTAGTTCTGGAAAACATGTCTTCCCAGAGAAGGGAAATAATATTCCATCCTTTGTGCCAAGCATGGCAATTTAAATCAGAATCTTCTGAACACTAAACTGAAGGCAAACACCTTCAATCAACTGGTGTTATTCCACCAGTTGGGAGACTTCAAAATACATTTGCCATTTCTACTCTTCGCACAGATTCCAGAAATAATAGGGTATTCTCTAAAGTCTAATGATTCTATTAATATATTCTCAAAGGTGAATTCTAATAGCATTCTCCAGTTAGCTTCTATCTTACCATGTTTCTCCTTGCTTCAGCAAATGCCTTCTTTTCTTCCTCTATTCTCCGTCTGGCTTCTTCTTCTGCTTTCCTTTTTTCATCTTCTCTTCTTTGCCTTTCTATTTCTTCAAAACTGAGTTTGAGTTTACCAGGGCGGTACCCTTTAAAACTTTTTGCTGTGTCTTGGTTTTCCTCTTCTTCATTTACCTAACAAAATAAACAATTCATTACTAATAATTGAGATTCATCAGAAAAAGGAATGAATTATCAATCAAAAGGCACAGAATTAGCCACTTCACATAGGACTGTTTGAATGCCCTTAATATACTTGACCAAAATCCCCTTCCTTTTTAATGTCTTATATGATAAAATATTCAAGTTTGGAGAAATTCCATATAAAGATGTACTCAGGTTAAATAAAACTTCTCAAGAAAGTCAAATTTCTGTAGATAAATTTGAATATTAAAACATTTTGGCTGGGCGCGGTGGCTCAAGCCTGTAATCCCAGCACTTTGGGAGGCCGAGA
>NW_016806688.1:108188-112498 GCF_001698545.2 Rhinopithecus bieti
AAAAAAAAAAAAAAAACCAAGAAACTAAGAGAGAGATTTAATTAATTAACACAGTGAGAGATTAAAACAGTTGTCCATGGTAACACAGTTAGTAAATGGCTGATATCTGAATCTAGACAATCCGGCTCCACAATCCATGCTCTTAACCGCCACACTACACACACACACACACACACACACACACACACACACACACACAGGCATGCACACAAATACATACACACATACACTTATTTTTATTTTTATTTTATTTTATTTTATTTAGATGGAGTCTCGCTCTGCCGCCCAGGCTGGAGTGCAGTGGCCGGATCTCAGCTCACTGCAAGCTCCGCCTCCTGGGTTTATACCATTCTCCTGCCTCAGCCTCCCGAGTAGCTGGGACTACAGGCGCCCGCCACGTCGCCCGGCTAGTTTTTTGTTTTTTTTAGTAGAGATGGGGTTTCACCGTGTTAGCCAGGATGGTCTCGATCTCCTGACCTCGTGATCTGCCCGTCTCGGCCTCCCAAAGTGCTGGGATTACAGGCTTGAGCCACCGCGCCTGGCCACACATACACTTAATAGGGCAAACTGCATATTCCACTGTAAACTGTTATTCTGGTATGTTCAAACAGTTGAAAAACTGGACTGCTGAGGACAAGTTTACACTTATAATCAGTCCTGCATCCATGTCACTAAGCACACTGCAGACTGAACTAACAGATGAAGGAAACCAGGTTCATTGAGTAATTATTTTGCAAACTTATATATTAATAACAATTTATAAAAATAAAAATTTAAAGCATATTGGGTAAAATGCCCCAGAGTGGAAACTGGAAAACAGTATGGATTTTTTTTTTTGAGACAGTCTCACTTTGTTATCCAGACTGGAGTGCAGTGGTGCAATCTTGGCTCACTGCAACCTCCATCGCCTGGGTTCAAGTGATTCTCGTGCCTTAGCCTCCCAAGTAGCTGGGATTACAGGTGTGTGCCAACACAGCCAGCTAATTTTTGTACTTTTAGTAGAGATGGGATTTCACAATGTTGCCCAGGCTGGTTTCAAACTCCCAACCTCAGGTGATCTACCCATCTTGGCCTCCCAAAGTGCTGGGAATTACAGGCGTGAGCCACCATGCCTGGCCTAGACATATTTTATATATGAAATGTGTATACAACTGGAAAATCAGCCCTTCTATATGTAAAATCTCTTTGAATTTATAGTAATGAACCTTATCTAAAGCCAGCTAACTTCATTAATATTAATTGTAAGGTTTAAATATGTAGATTTACCATTTGCCGCCTTGCTTCTTCAAAAGCACGCTTCTCTTCTTCTAAACGTTTCCTTGCTTCCTCTTCAGCTTGCTTCTTTCGGTTTTCTTGTCTTTGTCGCTCCAGTTCTTCAAAAGTTAGTTTCAATTTTCCAGGAGAAAGTGATTCTTTTTTTGCTTCACTTTCTATTTCATCATCCTAAGAAAACATTATGAAAACCCACCTTTTATTCATAAAGGAAAATGCTAACTTAAACTGCCTTGATTTGTTTCTTAAAAAACAAACAAAAAAAACTTACCATAACTAATGAAAGACACTTTGCTTCCTTGAGAGATCGTCGTTGTTCATCATATCTTACTCTTTTATCTTCCTCATACTTGATCCTTTCTTTCTCTTCACGTTCTTTTTCTAGATCCTCAAAATTCTTTTCATTTTCCAGATGTTTTATATGATTTAACAGGTACCACAGTTATAAGTAGTGAATCATCTCCTTCCTATTTTATAAAATGAATAATTAGCATATTTCTTCTTAATCAAAATTGGGTTTCATGGGACTTTACCTCCATAATAAGTGAATTCCATTACATTGTCATCAATGTTATTATGAAGAACAAACAATTATATTTTACAGATTATTATTAAACATCTCCTACTCTAAATTATTTGTGCATTGTGAGTTAATCTTAGTGAAATCCATTGCTGATGAGGTTCAAGAAGCATTCTATTTCCTAGAAGATGGAGTTAATACAGCTGTTCAGATAACGAAACTGCAGTGGCATTGCCTGAATTAAGCTATTTGTGCACTAATCCACAAAATGTGCATGTGAATGTACTGTAAATCAATTTGATGGTGGACAGATTCAGTTTAAATAAAAAAAAGTTTCTTCATATGATTTTTCTCTCTAAGCTTTTAAATACTTAATGAAACTAGTATTTAGTGAGAAAAAACACAGTTTTTCCAAGTGATTTCTTAAACATATATATTATAGATAAAACTCTCTGGTATTTGATTGTATTAAAATATTTTAAATTTATTATTTAATTCATTTTAATTATATAATCTATTGTTGCCGCTGACTTTTTTAAAAACTTAGAAGAGTTATGAAATGAAACACATGGTCCTGAGATAAAATTGCTCCCAATTTATGGGCTGTAGTTTTAGGCACACCATCAAATTGAAAGGTTTTTAACTTATTCTGTTAGATGAAAGGGATGACTAAAATTTTTGTGGTTGTTGAACATTTCTTCATGGTAACAGATACTGCACTCTATACTATTATATAAAAACCAAAACATAAACTCTCGGGAACTCTGAGGAAAGAAGACAAATGATGAAAATAAAATTGCCTTTTTATAAATGTTAGCGTTCAATAATCTCAGCTGTTAGTAACAGTTCAAAAAATACATTGTCTTGGCAGAGTATCTAAAACTGAGACTAATAAGCTTGTCTTTCTAACCTATGAAAGCAAAACAAAACATACTTTTCTTTAAAACACTAAGCTATAGTGTTTGAAAGTGCAAAAGTATGCTCTTGCTTTGCAAAACATACTTTTTTGTTATTTCTATATTTATAATAAAAATAATAAAAGCCCTTTTAATTTTTTCTTATATTAAAAGATAATTTGTGAATCAGATAATTTTAGGTGAATGTTTCATTAAAGGAAATTTCTGTTTACCTCTGATGCTGATTCAGTTCCCGTATTGTTTATGTCCTCAATCTATTGAATGAGAATTTCATATCATTACATTACATCAGATTTCTACTTTTTGCTTTTAAACATACAAATGGAAAGTAATTTAGTTGTGACTTATAGTAAATTTTCAAATTTATAATTTTTGAAATATGTTTATGTTGTTCCAAATTAGCCAAATATGTCCTTTGTATTTGTTGTTGCGTATTGATATCAATATCAATATCCAGAAAACAACATATTAAGAAAACAATCAGGCTGGGCGAGGTGGCTCATGCCTGTAATCCCAGCACTTTGGGAAGCCGAGGTGGGCAGATCACTTGAGCCCAAGAGTTCAAGACCAGCTTGGGCAACATGGCGAGATCCCTTCTCTACAAAAAGCACAAAAATTAGCTGGGCATGGTGGCACGCACCTGTGGTCCCAGCTACTCTGGAGGCTGAGGCAGGAGGATCACTTGAGCCCAGGTGGTTAAGGCTGCAGTGAGCCATGTTCAAGCCACTCTACTCCAGAGTGGGTGACAGAGTGAGACCCTGTTTCAAGAAAAAAAAAGAAAGAAAAACAGAAAAAATTAAGACAAAGCCTACCTTTGTAACCCAGAAACTGAATAACAGACCAAACTCTTATGACCAAGCTGTTGAGCTTACAAGCAGCAAGTATTAATTTAATTAGCAATTTAAACCGAGACACATAGAAACACTTCTCCATTCTTTGTCACTGCCCCATCAAAAGGAAAACCTATCCATTAGCAATCTAATACTTGTCATGATTATATTTTACAACATAAGTATAGGGCAAAAATAAAACTGATACAATAACAGTACAGTGAAACATGTAGGCTAGTTTATTTATTTTTTTGAGACAGAGTCTCCTGCTGTCACCCAGGCTGGAGTGTAGTGGTATAGTCTCAGGTCACTGCACCTTCTGCATGCTGGGTTCAAGCAATTCTCCGGCCTCAGCCTCCTGAGTAGCTGGGACTACAGGTGCACACCATCACGCCCGGCTAATTTCTGTATATTTAGTAGAGACAGGGTTTCACCATGTTGGCCAGGCTGGTCTCGAACTCCTGACCTCAAGTGATCCGCCCACCTCAGCCTCCCAAAGTGCTGGGATTACAGGCATGAGCCACCGTGCCCAGCTGGGATAGAATAGTTTAGAAGGGAAAATAATTCTGATAGTCATGTTTTCTCTATATTTTGACTAGGTCTAAGTAGGAAAGCTCCTCATTTAAAAAGTGAGAGCTCGGCCAGCCACAATGGCTCAAAAAAAAAAAAAAAAAAAAAAAAAAAAAAAAAGTTTTCTCTTTCTAAAAGAACACTGACAATTCCTGTATAAATCATGTTAATCGGCCGGGCGCGGTGGCTCAAGCCTGTAAT
>NW_016806688.1:115148-118930 GCF_001698545.2 Rhinopithecus bieti
AAAAAAAAAAAAAAAAAAAAAAAAAAAAAAAAAAAAAAAAAAATGACTACCCTGCTGGATTTCAGACTTGCATGGGCCCTGTAACCCCTTTGTTTTGGACAATTTCTCCCATTTGGAACTGCTGTATTTACCCAATACCTGTACCCCCTTTGCAAATCCAGGGTAAATACATTTCTTTAGTAAGTATGGCATATGCTTTGCTTTCATTGTCACTTTTCTTTTTCAGAAAGGTAATGGAAACTGAAGGGAGCATAGCAAAAGACTGAAAGCACTTAATGTATGGTTTTAAAAGACCAGCTGATATAGTTTGGCTCTGTGTCCCCATCCAAATCTCATCTTGAATTGTACTCCCATAATTCCCACATGTTGTGGGCGGGACCCGGCGGGAGATAATTTGAATCATGGGGATGGGGGTGGTTTCCCCCATACTGTTCTCGTGGTAGTGAATAAGTCTCATGAGATCTGATGGTTTTATCAGAGGTTTCCGCTTTTGCATCTTCTTCATTTTCTCTTGCCACTGCCATGTAAGAAGTGCCTTTCACCTCCCTCCATGATTCTGAGGCCTCCCCAGCCATGTAGAACTGTAAGTCCAATAAAACCTCTTTTATTTTCCAGTCTCGGGTATGTCTTTATCAGCAGCATGAAAACAGACCAGCATGTAAAAGTATTGTTATTAGAAGATTAACATTTTGTTAGGTACTCATGGATAATTTATATGTGACATTGCCTTACATCTTTGTAAAATCTTCTAACCTGTAAAGAAAAATAAGGAATGTAGACGGGGTGAGGAATATGGATAGAATGGTAAGATTGTATATGACAGAAATCATCTCACTATTCTACCTTAAAACAGGCATATTCTGCCCATATCCTTCTAGGCATCTGATGTTAAATATTTTACCTTCAGCTCTTCTCAGGTTAGCTGCCTTTTTTTTTCTTTCTTTGAGACGGATCATACTCTGTCACCCAGGCTGGAGTCCAGTGGCATGATCTTGGCTCACTGCAACTTCCACCTTTCAGGCTCAAGCGAACCTCCTACCTCAGCCTTCTGAATAGCTGGGACTACAGGCACTTGCCACCATGCCCAGCTAATGTTTGTATTTTTTTGTAGAGACGGGATTTTGCCATGTTACCGAAGCAATCCACCCACCTTGGCCTCCCAAAGTGCTGAGATTACAGATGTGAGCCACCATGCCCAGACGGTTAGCTGCTTTTTAATAGGTTTATGTTATATTAAAATATTTTAATTAGGCAACATACCGATTAGTTTTACTTTGCACAGTTAGTTTCAGAAACAAAGACGAACTTAATCTTTAGTGATACCTGCTCAGCCCTTTTTGCTAATTCACGCTGTATTTTCCTCTTTTCTAACATATCCTGCTCAATTCTGCGTTTTCGTTCCTCCTCCGTTCTCTTCCTTTGTTCCTCTTGTCTTTGTTTCTCCATTTCAGCAAATCTACCCTTAACAGTTCCTAAGAATATATGAAAAAAATGTTTAATAATTGGCTATGTTTCTATTTTGCAATTTAATTTGCTATTTACTTCTCAAGCTTCTTACCTGTTAATTTTGGAACATAAGCCTTTTCTACTTTAGAAGATACATCTTCCTCATCATCAGAAGCAAGCATTTCTTTAATCTAGATGGTTAAATAAATTCATGTGAGTACATGTCCAAAAATTAGACTAAATCATATTATATGCAGAGTTTAAATTAGGTTACAAATACAGAAAAGTATTTTAGTTATAGTTAATATGAAATGTGGTTAATGTGAATAAGTACAATTTAAATTAAAAAAATGAAAACAAGTATTTTCACGAGAATAAAGTAAAATAAAGTAACCTCCTGCTTTCTCCTGTTCCATTCTCTCTCTCTAATATATTGTTCTTTTCTTCTTTGCTTTTCGTCTCTAGATCTCCTTTGATTTCTTTCTTCCCTGGCTCTCTGCATGGCTTCAAACTTATCCTTTACATCACCCTTGCCAAGTTTTGGTACATAGGTTTTTGGGACAGGTTTAGATGAAGAAAGCAGAATCTTCATTAGAAGAAAATAAAGAAAAGAAAGTTAACGAAAAAGATAGGAAGAAATTAGGTAAAGATAGATAAGAATAAGCAATATAAAAAATATATATTGAAACATAAAATAGAAATGTGTTTGAATGCTTTATTTGACTATCACAACCTGATTAGATACTTTCTAAAACCTATGAAAAATGACATTACAGAAAATATGAGAGTAGAAATTTCACTGTTATATATTAATGAAATCCCTTTTTGTGGGTAGCATTCCACCGAAGCTGAAAGCCAGTAAAATATAAAAATAAAATTCTGAATTCTAATTAAAACTATCTTTTATTGTCTAACTCCATTATTAAAGATTCAGATTTGATATCACTTGTTAAAAAGGTACCCAAACTAATTTCAGTAAATTTGGTGAAGTTGAAAACAAAGCAAAAGTTTAGGCTTTAAAGTTTAGAGGCTAATGCACATTTTACACCCTTCCTGGTTTCTATATCTAATATAAGCAAAACTGAAGGCCAGTCCTTTAGTCCTTATTTGTGGCTGAGGTACACCATGGTCTGTGGGCACAAGCTGTGATTTATATTGTTACTATTACTTCCCATCTATAACTTCCTTAAACCACATTAAAAATGTGTAAGAAGGCTATATCATTCTATATAGGGTGGGCTGTAAGAGCAATTCCATATGGCAAGAGAGCTTCACAAAGAACAGGAATCTGGTAGAAGACTGAAGAAATGATTTTCCTCCACTCTATAACCAGGAAAGCAAATTATTTTCATCACTTTGAAAATTAAGCTGATTTCTAAATGAAATTTCAGTAAATAAAATGTGTGCCTCAGAACACCAAACCCTTTTTCCTAGTGATAATGACAATTGCTTAATTAATCTGTGGCACATCCAGCCTGTATTTTGTAATCTATTATGTGTCATTGGTCATTTAAGGGTTAATTTTATAATTCTGAGTGTCAGCAACTGAACTCTTCTTACGACAACTCTCAGTATCTACAGTCAAGAACCAGAAAAAAGCTAAAAATTAAAAAATATACATAAGGCACTAAAAACATTCCTTACCTAAGAGGGAATTATGCTTTCTCCTGTGAGTATAGGTCAAACTTTGTTTTAATACTAAAATAATACTTTCTAAGAGTTATCAAGAACAAAACATTTAAAATTCTACTCAGAATGCTAGCTATCACATCCACTTCACTATCATTCACAAATTTAGTACTCATGCTTTGTAGAATTTCCTAGAACCCAAATGAAAATACTAGCCCAAGACCAGCTGGTGAATTGTATCTCTTCTTGTTTTAGATCTTGCCATTATGTTATTAATTATGAACTCCTAAATGTGACCTTTCCACCAAATGATTGTCCTTTCAGCAATTCTACAGTCAACTCTACATTTCCCTCTTTTATTTTTATTTTTTTACTTTTGAGACTTACCTCAGCCTTTTGGGAAATATCATTCATGTTTGCTCTATGTGGTCTTGGGCTGATTATGAAGCTCTGTAAATATTTTCACCTGAAAAAAAATTATATTGTATAATAAATTTTAATTTATTTGTAATATATTATGTATTTTTATAAATAGAAATAGCAATTAATTGCCCCTCAAAAAGTACTGACATAATCCAAGCAAGTAATAAATTGTGATAACCTTTAGCTCTTTTTCCCAAGATTCATGGTATAGAAAATATAAGGTGCATGATGCTAAAAGATCCCTGAAAGTTTTTGATCCAGAATAGCTTGATGAACATATGAAG
>NW_016806688.1:122765-164119 GCF_001698545.2 Rhinopithecus bieti
TATATATATATCAGGCTATCTTGGGGATAGGGCCCACGTCTAACAATGAAATTCATTTATGTTCCATATACACCTTATACATATAGCCTGAAGGTAGTTTTATAGAATATTTTAAATAACTTTTGCATGAAGCAAAGTTTTTTTTGTTGTTGTTGTTTTGTTTTGTTTTGTTTTTGAGATGGAGTCTTGCTCTTGTCGCCCAGGCTGGAGTGCAATGGCACGATCTCAGCTCACTGCAACCTCCACCTCCTGGGTTCAAGCAATTCTCCTACCTCAGCCTCCCAAGTAGCTGGGATTACAGTTGTCCTTCACCATGCTTGGCTAACTTTTGTATTTTTAGCAGAGACAGGGTTTCACTATGTTGGCCAGGCTGGTATTGAACTTCTGACCTCAGGTGATCCACCTGCCTTGGCCTCTGAAAGTGTTGAGATTACAGGCGTGAGCCATTTTGCCCAGCCAAAGCAAAGTTTTGACTGTGATCTGTCACATGAGGTCAAGTGTGGAATTTTCCACTTGTGGCGTCATGTCAGTACTCCAAAGGTTTCAGATTTTGGAGCATTTGGATTTCAGATTCTCAGATTATGGATGTTCAACCTGTATATAGAAGTATAATTTGGGGGCCAGGCGCTGTGGCTTGTGCCTTTAATCCCAACCAACAATTTGGGAGGCTGAGGCAGGGGGGGTTGCTTGAGGCCAGGGGTTCAAGAACAACCTGGGCAACATAATAGACCCCATCTCTACAAAAAATTAATAAACTAGCCAGGCCTGGTGTTGTGTGTCTGTAGTTTTGGCCACTTGGGAAACAGGCAGGAGGATCTCTTGAGCCCAGGAACTCAAAGTTACAGTAAGCTATGATCATACCACCATACTCCAGGCTGGGTGACAGAGCAAGTCCTTATTTCTAAAAGAAAAAAATTAAAATTAAAAAATACAATTTTTGTATTCTGGTTTTATATCCTGCAACCCTGCTAAAATAACTTATTAGTTGTTGTTTTTTTTCTTTTTTCTTTTTTTTTTTTGAGACAGTCTCACTCTGTCACCTAGGCTGGAGTGCAATGGCACAGTTTCAGCTCACTGCAACCTCCACCTCTCAGGTTCAAGTGATTCACCTGCCTCAGCCTCCCGAGTAGCTGGGACTACAGGTGTGACTCACAACACCTAGCTAATTTTTACATTTTTTAGTAGAGACAGGGTTTCACTATGTTGGCCAGGCTGGTCTCGGACTCCTGACCTTGTGATCTGCCTGCCTTGGCCTCCTAAAGTGCTGGGATTACAGGCGTGAGCCACTGAGCCCAGCCTAATAACTTACTAGTTCTATTGGCTTTTTCATAGATTCCATCAGATTTTCTACATACATAGACAATCACATCATCTGTGAGCACAGTTCTACTTTTTCCTTTCCAGTCTGGATGCCTTTTATTTCTTTTTCTGGCTTGACTGTACTAGCTAGAACCTCCAGTACAATCAATGTTAAATAGAAGTGGTAAGAGCAGATATCTTTGTCTTGTTCCTGATCTTAGCAGAAATATGTCCAGTCTTTCACTATTAAGTGAGATGTTAGCTGTAGGCTTTTCTTACATGCCCTTTATCAGACTAAGTTTGCTGGAGTAATTATCAGTAACAGATGTTGGATTTTATCTAATACTTTTTCTGTGTCTATTGTGTTAATCATATGGTTTTCATTTTTAATTTATTAATATCGTGAGTTACATTAACTGATTTTCAAGTGTTAAATCAACCTTACATTCCTAGGATAATTCTCAATTGGTAATAATGCATTATCCTCTTAATATATTGCTGGAATCAATTTGATAAAATTTTGTTACGTTTTGCATCTGTGTTTGTGAGAAATTATTGGTTGTGTAAGTTATCTTTTCTTGTGATGTCTGCTTTTGCTAACAGAGTAATATTGCCTTCATAGAATGAGTTGGGAATTATTTCTTTAGTTTTCTGGAAGAGTTCATGTAGGATTTAGTATTATTTTTTCCCTAAATATTTGCAAGAACTCCCCAGTGAAGCCATGTGGGACTGAAGTTTTCTTGGTGGGAAGGAGACAATATAATGGGGGAGAGGATGGGACATGATTCCCTATAATTATTAATAAGATCCTAACTTTTCTTGTTGAGTGTGTCTGTCAGTGCTTATGACATTATTAAAAATAAAGGAGTAAATTAAAGGAATCTGTGCATACATGAGTGTGTCATGAACTAAGGTTTATGAGTAACCTAATTTTATGTGCCTCAGATAAAAATAATAAATAGCACTAGTCCTGTTGTCTTACTTGAGCCATTATGTCATATCTAGAGTTACCTATTATTTTATTTATTTATTTATTGAGATGTAGTTTTGCCCTTGTTGCCCAGGCTGGAGTGCAATGGTGTGATCTTGACTCATTGCAACTTCTGTCTCCTGGGTTCAAGCGATTCTTCTGCCTCAGCCTCCCAAGTAGCTGGGATTAGAGGCATGCACCACCACGCCCGGCGAATTTTGTATTTTTAGTAGAGACAGGGTTTCACCATTGTTGGCCAGGCTGGTCTTGAACTCCTGACTTCAAGTGATCCACCCGCCTTTGCCTCCCAAAGTTTTGGGATTATAGGCATGAGCCACCATGCCTGGCCTGATATTTCTTCTTATATAACCAACAACACCTACCCTTCATTCTCATAAGGCTTCTCAAACCTTGTGGTTATTTTTTATTCATTCTTCTGTATCACCTAGATTTTAATAGCTTGTCAAGATTTATGAATGTTGCTTTCAAACTTCTCTTACATATTACTTCATATTTCCACCGCCTCCATACTAATACAGACCTTCATCACCTCACATTTGGATTACCAAAATTTGGTAATCAGACCTAAATCCAAATTTCAGATCTGTTAACTGCTTAGTTAGGATTAGATAAGATAGCATTATATGAAGAACCCTGGAACAATAACTAACATTAGTAGATATCAATAACTTTGATTAATTTTATTACTATTCATCTCCCCTACTAGAATTTACTCTATTTAGGAAAAATCCTATCTTTCCCTGCCAGTGAGCATATATAATGTATTCCTTACACAATTTTTTTATTTTTTAAACTAGATGCCAGGTGTGGTGGCTCACGCCTGCAATCCCAGCACTTTGGGAAGCCAAGTGGGCAGATCACCAGAGTTCGGGTGTTCAAGACCAGCCTGACCAACATGGAGAAACCCCATCTCTACTAAAAATACAAAATTAGCCAGGAGTGGTGGCACATGCCTGTAATCCCAGCTACTCAGGAGGCTGAGGCAGGAGAATTGCTTGAACCCAGGAGGCAGAGGTTGCTGTAAGCTGAGATCGCACCATTGCACTCCAGCCTGGGCAACAAGAGTGAAACTCTTGGGAAACCTTCTCAAAAAAATAAAAATAAAAATTGAGGCGGGGAGGTGGGGTGGGTGCAGTGGCTTACACCTGTAACCCAATACTTTGGGAGGCTGAGTGGGGAGAATTGCTGAGTCCAGAGTTTGAGACCAGCTGGGCAACAAGCGATGACTCATACTCTACTGAAATTTAAAAATTTGGAATCGGGCACATCTTATATGTCCCAGCATTGGGACACTGAAAGGGAAGATCACTTGAGCCCAGGATTCAAGCTTGAAGTGAGCTATGATCATGCTACTGCACTTTCATGGCCGGCAACAAAAGCATGAGGACCATCTAAAAAAAAAAAAAAGAACGGGGGGGGGTGCTCATCTCTGTGCCCAGGCTGGTCTCAGAACCAGCCTCAAGTGATCGTCCCACCAGCTCCCAAAGTTCGGGATTACAGGCATGAGCCAACAGCCGATAGCTCTTGTGCAGTTGTAGAGTAATACTAAAGGTATGAGGAAAACTGAAATCATGGGATCATAAGAACTGATAATTTGGTCAATTAATGGCCAGAGAAACTTCAAAGCGCTATTTATTATTTGGGTGAAATGAAGAAAATGGTGGCTTGCTAACAGTGAAGAATTAAGTCAAGAAAGTCCTAGAAAAAAACGAATCAGCAGCCCCTTTCATTTGATTTTTAAAAATCCTCAAATATATCTTGACTTATAGATTTAGAATAAAATAAAATGATTTAAAATTATATGAATAAAACTACTAATCTTTTTTAAAATGTCAGTTCAGAGTCTAGCTCTCATTTTTAAACTCCGTGAAAATTTGAACAGCACTAGCCTTAACTTTTTTGGTTAAAATACAAGCAAGTGATCAAAGTTTGCTCTGTTCTGCCTTTTGAGGATAAAAGTTGTAGCAAAATAAGTTCATGACCTTTTATGTTATGGAATTGCACTTAAGGTACAGATTACAAACCAACAGGACTCACATTTCTTAAATGTTTTTATACTGGAGAAAAAAACTTCATAATTACATAGACACTGTAAATACATATGAGATTCCTTTATTGTTAATTAAAAAGGAAGTATGACACTGCCTTGGTAGAAACAACTATGCATTTCAGTTGCTAACTCATTTGCCTATCTGTGTTAACACAAGGACAAAGGTATGGATTGGACTCTGGCCTATTAACTTCACAGGAAAACTCTGTTCCCTAGTCATTAATTGTATTGTCCTATCTAAACCCATTATTTCACTAATACATCCTTTAGTCACAAAACATGAATAAAATTAATGATGAAGATAATCCAAGTTAACATTTGTTGAGTCTTTACCATGTGCCTGGTAATGTGCCAAGTAGTTAACAAGCATTGTCATTTATTTCCTACAACAGGGCTTCAAGGTAAATACTATTATCAAACCTTCTCTCAAAATCATTTCCAGGCCAGGTGTTATGGCTCACTGAACTTGTAATCCAGGCTGAGTTGAAGCAGAAGAATCACTTGAGGCCAGGAGTTGGAGACCAGCCTGGGCAACATAGCAAGACCCCATCTCTACAATTTAAAAAAAAAAATAATCTGGGTGTGGTGGCATGTCCCTGTAGTCCCAGCTACTTGGGAGGCTGAGGCAAGTGGATCACTTGAGCCCATGAGTTCAAGGCCGCAGTGAGCTATGATTGAACCACTGCACTACACCTTGTGCAACAGAGTAAGACCCTATCTCAAAACAGAAACCAAACAAACAAAAAACAATTTTAGAACAAATGACATATTCAGGTTCAACATTATCACAACTTTTCATAAACCCCCTCATAAAAATTCCAAACCTATATATATTTTAAATTTTGATATTAATACAAAAATAATTTGAAATCTCCCAAAATATTCTACTAGAACTTTTTGTGCTTAATAACCTTTGTAGAAAATATTCAATTATGGCCAGGTGCAGTGGCTCAAGCCTGTAATCCCAGCACTTTGGGAGGCCGAGACGGGCGGATCACGAGGTCAGGAGATCGAGACCATCCTGGCTAACACGGTGAAACTCCGTCTCTACTAAAAAAATACAAAAAACTAGCCGGGCGAGGTGGCGGGCGCTTGTAGTCCCAGCTACTCGGGAGGCTGAGGCAGGAGAATGGTGTAAAAAACCCGGGAGGCAGAGCTTGCAGTGAGCTGAGATCCGGCCACTGCACTCCAGCCCAGGCGACAGAGCGAGACTCCGTCTCAAAAAAAAAAAAAAAAAAGAAAATATTCAATTATATCCTCATGATAATTATCTAGTTAACTGTTGATTTTTTCATGCATATTAAGAAGACACTGACGGTGGAAGAAGCACTGGAGTTAGAGCCAGAAAACTTGGATTAGAGTTTCTGTTTAGGTTAATTAGTAGATACATGATTTTGGATGAGCCAGTGAATTTCAGTTTTATATGTAGAATGGACCTAATAATCCTTTTCTCATTACATTGCCAAATAAAATGAACAATTCCCTTTTTCTGAACTTCACTGCTACATTTGATACTCTCAGTCACTCCTTTCTTCCTGAAATCCTCCTTGCTTGGTTTCATAGCACTATTCTCCCTCTGTTTTTCCATGTCTCTGAGCATTCTTTCTCTATGTCCTTTGAGAGCTTCTATACCTCTCTCTACCTCTTAGATGCTGTTTGCCCCCAGATTTCAATCTTTGCCCTTTTCTTCTCACTCTCCACTTTTTCTTCTGTGATTTAGTACACTTTAGTAGATTAAATTACTTCTGTAGCCTCATCTCTTTTTACCCCTCCCTCCCACTCTATCACCCATACTGTAATACTGGCACAACTCAAGCCTTTGCAGAGCTGGCTCCCTCAGCTTTATGCTATTCTCATTCCCTTATCACTCAGCTAACTCCTACTCATCCTTTAATTCTTGGATTGTCACTTTCTCCAGGAAGCCTTCCTTGATTCAACAAGATTAGGTTAAGTGCTTCTCCTGTGTGCTTACACAGCATCCCATGGTTACCCTAATTGTAGCACTTACCACAAGGTACAGTAATGACCCACCTTCCTGAAAACCTCCTCTATCACAAGGTGAGGTCTTTGAGAGTAGTGACTATGTTTCATACACCACTATATCCATAGCACCTCCTGCCTCAGCCTCCTGAGTGGTACTACAGGCTTGCACCACCATACCCAGCTAAGTTTTGAATTTTCTTGTCGAGACAGGTTCTCACTATGTTGCCCAGGCTGGTCTTTAACTTCTGGGCCCAAGTGATCCTCCCACTTTGGCCTCCCAAAGTGCTGGGATTACAAGCATGAGCCACCATGCCCAACCTGAATAAGTAAATCTTGCCAGCTTCAACATGAATCACTTTATGAACAGATAAAGCTTATCTGGATATAAAGTATGACTATCATTGTGGTTATCATTATGCAGGGATATGGCATAAATACATGTCAGTTATTACATAATTTTTTTTTTTTTTTGAGATGGAGTCTCACTCCATTGCCCAGGCTGGGCAATGGTATGATCCCTGCTCACTGCAACCTCTGCCTCCTGGGTTCAAGCAATTCTCCTGCCTCAGCCTCCTGAGTAGCTGGGACTACAGGCATGCGCCACCACACCCAGCTAATTTTTGTATTTTTAGTACAGACGGAGTTTCACCATGTTGGCAAGGATGGTCTCTATCTCTCAACCTCGTGATCCACCCGCCTTGGCCTCCCAAAGTGCTAGGATTAAAGGCGTGAGCCACCACACCTGGCCCATAAGTATTTATTAAGCATCTACTATGCCAGGCACTGTACTAGGCACTGAGAAATATCATGCTGAACATACAGACACAGTCTCTATTCTCATGCTATTAACAGTCTCTTTGCAACAACTCTCAACAAAAGCCTTGGAACCGGATTTTTAAGTGGTCCAGTCTGATTTGGTATCTGCAAACACAGGTAAGGTTCTAACATCAACCATACCTACTATAGAATTGAAAGGCAGTATACACTATACCCCAACTTCCAGTTAGATAACTAAGATCCGTGACTTCCATTCTCAGTCCACATTTTGCACTTCTCTTACTCACTGATTTTCCTCTGTGTACATGGTAGACTCTATGCTCCCTTCCCAGATTGCAGGGGATCAGTTGCTTTCCAGTGCCTTGTTCAATTAAATTATAATTTAAAATAACCCCCCAAAGCTATCACATAAAGCTTTTCAATATTCACGCAAAAACTAGCAAGTCTGAAAGATCCTCTGTTCCTCTGATTCAGCTTTTTATTCTCTTAACAAACTGTCTATACTATATTTTAAAGAAGTCTTCTGTTGAACATTTATAGCAGATTATTAGTCTTTTAGAAACATATTCTCAAATGCCAAATATCATACATTAAATATATACAGCTTTTGGTATGTCAATCATACCTTAATAAGGTGGTTTTTTAAAATATTCCAAATATCACCAGGACAGTAGCTCATGCCTGTAATCCCAGCATTTTGGGAGGCTGAGGCGGGTGGATCACTTGAGGTCAGGAGTTTGAGACCAGCCTGGCCAACATGGTGAAACCCCATCCCTTCTAAAAATACAAAAATTAGCTGGGTGTGATGCCAGATACCTGTTATGTCAGCTACTGGGAAGGCTGAGGCAGGAGAATCGCTTGAACCTGGGAGGCAGAGGCTGCAGTGAGCCAGGATTGCACCACTGCACTTCAGCTTAGGTAACAGAGCAAGACTCTGTCACAAAAAAAATAAAAAATAAAAATTTCAAATATCAATTTAATCTTTGACTTATTTTATCTCCTCCCACTTCTTTTCTTTCTTGATAGGATCTCACTCTGTCGCCCAGGCTGGAGAGCAGTGGTGCAATCAGAGCTCACAGCAGCTTTGACCTCCTGGGCTCAAGCAATCCTCCCACTTCAGCCTCCTGAGTAGCTGAAACTACAGGCACACACCATCACACACAGCTAATTTCTGTATTTTTTGTAGAGACGGGGTTTCATCATATTGCCCATGGCTTGTCAGTCTTCCCAGTTTTGTGTTTATATATATTAACAGTCAACATTTCAGTTACCAGTCTCTAAACTTAATTTTACTGCTTTATTTAGCAAAAGGCCCCAGCTGCTCCTTCAATTTCATATAATTATGCTTGCCAGAAATTATTTCTATTTAGTATTCATGTGTATCACTATAATTTTTACTGATAAACTTACAAAATGAGAAGCTGTAAAATTCAAAGTATTCACTTTACTGGTTTTCTTTTTTCAGAATCCTGATAAACATTTTCAAATTATTCAATCTTTTCAATAGGTGCCAGAATCCAAGTGTAATGACATAGTTAACTTCAATTGCTGTAGGGCAGCTACTTTAATGTAGTTTCTTCAAAACTCTTAACTGATACATATCGTATTAGAATAGAATAATAATTTAAGTATACATTATTGGTAAAAAAAAAAAAAAAAAGGAGGGTTTAAAAATTTCAGAATAACTTCTAGCCATGATTGTTTTTATTTCTCTTTTTTTTCTTTTCATTTCTTATGATAGGATAACAGCCCACCGTTCTTTCTACCCTCAACCAGGCCCACTAGGTTCTCTACTCAACTACTGCCATCTCTACCTCTCTGTTCTCCTCTCTGTGCTCTAGTGTATCACTCTAACTCTGAGGATATTGACTGTGCAGTGCATCATGAATCAGAACTCAAATTCTCACCTGGGCTTGACAGGCCTTCTGCAGACCCTCAGACTCTTCAGTTTCCTTTGTCTTCTCCCCATTTTTTCAAACTTCCACCTAGACAAATCTATTTAGTAGCCTTTTTCTACCTCCAAGACCTTTCTTAAGTCACTTCTCTACCAAGGAGTTATTTTCCCAAACGAATTATAATGGAAATGGTGATTTTTCTCCACTTCATCTGAAATATGTTGTTTTTCCTCCTTCAGTCTCTAAGACCTCTAAATATGCTTAGATTTCTATGTGTATCTGGCATAAAGTTTAAACATTTTTATATTGGTAAACATCTCAGACATATCAGTCTAATCTATCTTTTTTGTTTACTTTTTTATTATGGAAAATTTCAGGCATAGGAAATGAAGGAGACTAATATAACGAACTCCCATACACCCATACCAAGCTTCAACAATTATCAGCTTTTTCCACTGTATTAGGCAATACAAAGTCTGTTTCATTTATTTTGTGCAACACCTATTTCAGCATAACACATTTTTATAGATGTTTTAAATAATATTCTACCTGTACTCACCATATCCTGGGCTCTGTGTAGTACATCCTCCTATCCTCTCAGAATTATGAACAGAATCAAAACCTATAATTCTTGCCTTATTCTCTTTTGAGAAGACTTTAAAGTAACCACTCAAAGAAAATTGGTAAACTCTCATTTGATGAAGTCATTAATAAAGTAATGAAAAGTTACATGTACAAATAAAATTTCTACGTGTAACTTTTTTAAAAAACTACAATTTACTACAAAACTACAATACATTAAAGGAAAGTTCTGAAACCTCTAAACTAAATAAAGGAGGAGAAAATTAACAACTGAATACCTATTGTGTACCATAAACTAGGTGGTTTTCATATACTTTATAAATTTAGAGTGATGAGTTTGATAGAACTAAGAATAAACAGAAAAAGATAAATTAGTAAAAACTGATATTTGTTCAAGAAACATTTATTGAACATTTTTCTATAATGTGCTAGGTACAGTATAGGCTACTACATAAATAATAACAAATAGGATAAAATATCTGTTATGGAGTTCATGGTCTAGATGAGATCAAATATAACTATCAAAATATAATAAAGCTTACATTTTAGATTAGAAAAGGCTTTGTTTAGGTAACATCTGAAAATGTGTAAACACACATAAAAATTAGCTTTAGCTGGGCACACTCCTGTAGTCCCAGCTTAGGTAGGGAGGACTGAGGTAGAAAGATCGTTTGATCCCAGGAGTTTGAATCTAGTTTGGGCAACATAGTGAGACACTATCTCTAAATAAAATAAAAATAAACTCTGTGATGTTAAAGAAAATCCCCCCACTAAAAGAAAGGCTATGTATTACAAAGGTGGGTCTCAAACTTTTGGGGCTCAGGACCTAAAAGTACTGGGCCCATTATTGAGGATCCTAAGATGGTTCTTGGCCACCTAAAAGGGGCAGCCACAACACAACAATTCAGCTCCATTGCGCCTTCTAAGTATATAAGATTCCAGGCAGGTCCATTGAATTCTTATGAAGAGTAAGATTAGAGAGAAAACAGTGACCAAAAGATAAGGCTGAACATGTGGTTCTAAGAGTTTGGTTATAATAGAGGTTTTGTTTATATGGATTATAACAATAGGTCTTTAATATATTAGAACTTAAAATATTCTAATATATACTTATAAAGTCATTTAAAGTAACAATAAGCCATTATTTATAAACATAAAATAATTAGGACAATCATTTTATATTTTTGTTAATATCTGGTATCTGGCTTAATAGAGGAAAAATACATTCTCATATTTGCTTCTGCATTCGAACTACGGTGATGTTGTTTTGATTGAAGTCTCTAAGAAAACATGTCCTTATATTAATACGTAGTTGGAAAAAGAAGGACTTTATGGACCCCTAAATGGCACCGAGGACTCCCAGGGGTTCTAAGACCACATTTTGAGATTTGCTGAGTTACACGGAAAACATCCTAATTGAGTCATGTCAAGTTCTCATTCTAGAAATGTATTTTAGAATGCTACTGCATTTTAGAATGCCACTGTATTTTAGAATGCTAAATGGAGATTGGCTTAACAACTTAATTCCTATACTCAGTGACCTGAATGCCAAAAGACTTTATATCTAGAATCTGAACAGGCTTTTCTTCTTCTAGTGTTAAATGATTTTTCTTGTTTGAGTAGGCAGATGCAATGTCCTTGGCCACCTTAAAGGGGCAGCAGCAACATAACAATTCAGCCCCATTACACCTTCTATGTATCTAAAATCCCAGGCAAGTCAATTGAATCGTTATCAAGAATACTATTAGAAAGAAAACAGTGATCAAAAGATAAGATTGAACAGGTGGTTCTAAGAGTTTGGTCATAATAGAGAAGGCTGGGATGATAAAGAGATTTAGTAATGGCATTCTAACACATTAGGCATTCATGTTAAATGAAGACGACTATGTATCCATCACAGGTTTCAGATGGAATATTGCAATATTACTACAACCTATACACAATTTATCCAAAAAGCTGCATTTTTTTCAAATTTGACAGATTAGTTCCGTATTTACATTATTTTTCTGAGAAGGAGAATCTGTATGCCAAAAGGTATGCCTGGCAATGGGATACGAAACAAATAAGAGCTTGCCCTTGTAAATCAAATAGCTTTGGTGAAAGAAATAGATATCCTAACTATTATATGATGTAGTAAATGCTATAATAGCAGTACTATAACCAGGCTATAGAAACATGGAAAAGACTATGGTATGGTTAAGGAAGAGGCTGGGTTAAAGAAGGTTTCACGGAGACGATGACATTTGAGTTAGACCTTGACAGAGAAGTAGAATTTCACCAAGTGGAAAAGATAGTAAAGGCATCCAGGAAAAAGAACCAGAATGAATAAAAATACCAATGCCTGATGACCCATTGCAAATTTGGGGAGCTATAAAATTGTCCAGTCAATCTATGGCAAAACTAGAAAGACAGGCTGGGCACAGACTAGAATGAATACTGTACACCATATTAATAAAAAGTTTAGATACTATCTAATAATATTATAGGCAATAGAGAGCCAAAAAGGATCATGACTTAAAGATGTATTCTAGAAAGAAAAGAAAAAGAAACTCTTACAGCAATGTAGAGAATGGAGTTTAATGGGGAAAGGACAAGTACAATGATCTTGGTAAGAGAAGATAAAGGCCTGAATTAGGACATTGGCATTAGGAATGAAAAGCTGGAAGAGACATTTTGGAAGTGGAATTGACAGGACATGGTGACTCATTATTTATTTAACAAATAATTATTACACTCCTACTTTGTGCCAGGTGCTATCCTAAGCTTGGGAAGATGAAAGTGAACAAAAAGTCAAAGTCCCTGTCTTGATTAAACTTCTTTTCTTTTTTTTTAATTAGAGTCTCGCTCTGTCACCTAGGCTGGAGTGCAGTGGCGCGATCTCAGCTCACTGCAACCTCTGCCTCCCAGGTTCAAGCAATTCTGTGCCTCAGCCTCCTGAGTAGCTGGGATTACAGGTGTCTGCCACCACGCCCAGCTAATTTTTGTATTTTTAGTAGGGACGGGGTTTCACCATCTTGGCCAGGCTGGTCTTGAACTCTTGAGCTCCACCTGCCTCTGTCTCCCAAAGTGCTGGAATTGCAGGCGTGAGCCACCGTGCCTGGCCTTCTTGACGGAACTTACACTGTAGTGGGGCACGCACTAATGCAAGAGCTTTGGCCAATTCGATTTGGAAGGGTAGAGGCGAGGAGAGGAATACTGTCAAGAATGAACCCAAGCAAGAGTCAGAGGATGAGAAATAAACAAATAAATAAAAAAGGATGAACCCAAGGTTTCAAATGGGTGAACAGGGTTACCATTAACTGGAGATTAAATTAAAAGGCATGTTTAAGTCAGAAAATGAACTCAGTTTCTGAGTCACTGTGCTTGGCCAACAACTTATTGATTGATTGATTGATTGATTGAGACAAAGTCTCACTGTGTCACCCAGGCTGGAGAGCAGTGGCGTGATTTCTGCTCACTGCAACCTCTGCCTCCTGGTTTCAAGCAATTCTCCTGCCTCAGCCTCCCAAATAGCTGGGATTACAGGCACATGCCACCACACCCCGGCTAATTTTTTTTAATACAGACAGGGTTTCACCATGTTGGCCAAGCTGATCTCAAACTCCTGACCTCAAGTGAACCGCCCACCTCAGCCTCCCAAAGTGCTGAGATTACAGATGTGAGCCACTGTGCCCGACCAGGCTGTCAACTTTTAAGATTTCTTTTTTGAGATGGAGTCTTGCTCTGTCGCCCAGGCTGGAGTGCAATGGCACTATCTCAGCTCACTGCAACCTCCACTTCCCAGGTTCAAGTTATTCTCATGCCTCAGCCTCCTAAGTAGCTGGAATTACAGGTGTGCACCACCACACCTGGCTAATTTTTGTATTTTTTGGTAGAGATGGGGTTTTGCCATGTTGACCAGGCTAATCTCGAAATCCTGGCCTCAAGAGATCCGCCTGCCTTGGACCCCCAAAGTGCTGGGATTACAGACATGAGCCATGGTGCCCAGCCAACTTTTAAGATTTTAAATGTAATACTTAACTATATGCTATAAGTAAATGTTAAAACCTAATTCTTACAGTCTTTGGAACAAGCAACAAAATTGTTTTGAGCTTCATAAAATATGAGCCTAAATTTTATCATTTTCACTTGTACAGGAAGCATAAACTTAGGTATAATGTAACTTTATTACATTTAATTAATGAAGGTTGCAACCTTATACTTTAAAAATTATACTATAGGCGACCGGGCACGGTGGCTCACGCCTGTAATCCCAGCACTTTGGGAGGCCGAGGCGGGTGGATCAAGAGGTCAGGAGATAGAGACCATCCTGGCTAACACGGTGCAACTCCATCTCTACAAAAAATACAAAAAAATTAGCCAGGGGTGGTGGTGGGCACTTGTAGTCCCAGCTACTTGGGAGGCTGAGACAGGAGAATGGCATGAACCCAGGAGGTGGAGCTTGCAGTGAGCCGAGATTGCACCACTGCACTCCAGCCTGGGCAACAGAGCAAGACTCTGTCTCAAAACATACATAAACACACACACACACACACACACACACACACACACACTACAGGCTGGCCACGGGCGGTGGCTCATGCCTGTAATTCTAGCACTTTGGGAGGCCGAGGCGGGTGGATTGCCTAAGCTAAGGAGTTCGAGACCAGCCTGGGCAACATGGTGAAACCCCATCTCTACTAAATTACAAAAAATTAGCCAGGTATGGTGGTGTGGGCCTGTAGTCCCAGCTACTCGGGAGGCTGAGGCAGGAGAATTGCTAGAACCCAGGAGGCGGAGGTTGCAGTTAGCTGAGATCATGCCACTGCACTCTAGCCTGGGCTACGGAGCAAGACTCCATCTCTTAAAAAAAAAAAGAAAAAAAATTATACTATAGGCTGGGTGCAGTGGCTCATGCCTGTAATTCCAGCACTTTAGGAGGGTGAGGCCTGGGCAACATGGTGAAACCCCATCTCTACAAAAAATAGAAAACTTAGCCGGGTGTGGTGGTGCACACATGTAGTTCCAGCTACTCGGGAGGCTGAGGTAGGAGGATTGCTTGAAGCTGGGATGTAGAGACTGCAGTGAACCCTGATCATGCCACTGCACTCCAGCCTGGGTGAAAGATGGAGACCCTGTCTCCAAAAAATAATAATAATGAAATAAAAATGATACTATAAAACCTGTCATCAATCTCATCGAAATTCAAAAATATGAAATTAGATCCTACAGAAAAAAAAAAGAAATTAGATCCTATTTCACCTAGATGAAGTAGTGATCTATTTCCCTCTTACCAATACATAATTCCTCACTGAAAACCAAGCATCTTATGCCAGGTGCGGTGGCTCACACCTGTAATCCTAGCACTTTGGGAGGCCAAGGCAGGTGGATCACCTGAGTTCAGGAGTTCGAGACCAGCCTGGCCAACACAGTGAAACCTCGTCTGTACTAAAAGCACAAAAAGGCTGGGTGTGGTGGTGCGTGCTTGTAATCCTAGCACTTTGGGAGGCCAAGGTGGGCAGATCACGAGGTCAGGAGTTCAAGACCAGCCTGGCCAGCATGGTGAAACCCCGTCTCTACTAAAAATACAAAAATTAGCTGGGTGTCATGGCGAGTGCCTATAATCCCAGCTACTCAGGAGGTAGAGGCAAGAGAATCACTTGAACCCAGGGGTGGAGATTGCACTGAGACGAGATGGTGCCACTTCACTCTAGCCTGGGCAAAAGAGCAAAATTCCGTCTAAAAAAAAAAAAGAAAGAAAGAAAATTAAGAATCTTTTGAATCTTTCAACCTGCCTTGATATCCTTCTGCAATAAGTATAAATAACACTCTGCCCTTATATGATAGTTGTGATACTTTTCGAAGTACATCCACCAAACTATGAGCCCCTGAAAGGTAAGAACTGCTCTATTCCTCTCTATAGTTTTAGTGTCTCTCACAACACCTAGGAAATAGTACAAGCTCTATTCATATTTGAGGTGGTGAATGAATGACAAAGAGATAACAGGAAAACTGTCTGATCCAAAATTATCCCAAATAAGATACATGATTCTTATGTACAAAAGGAAGACTGATGATCTAGATGCACTAACTAAAGTAATAAAAAATAAAATGGGGTGGGTTTATGCTAAACTAAATACCATGAACAACCAGAAATCTGAGGCTTCAAGAATTCTGTTCCCAAGCAAATTGATGTGGTAATCACTGGAGTCTGGGCCTCCTCACCATCTCTGCAAGTGGAAGATGGTCTTTCATTGAAGGACACAACTGGGAACAGGAAGACCTGGATTTCTGGCTCCAAACATATCAGTGGGATGGGGAGGCAAAAGAAAAATAGTAAACTCCTCTTTAGAGCCAAGCTGTAGGAGTCACAAAAACTCTCCTAAACACTTCTCAAATGGACTGGGAGTAGAATTTTTAAGAAGGCCAGGCATGGTGGCTCACACCTGTAATCTAAGCACTTTGGGAGGCCAAGGCAAGAAGATTGCTTGAGACCATGAGTTTGAGACAAGCCTAGGCAACATAGTGAGGCTCTGTCTCTACAAAAAATAAAAAAAAATTAGCCAGGCAGGGTGATGCAGGTCTGTAGTCCTAGCTACTCAGGAGGCAGAGGTAGGAGGATCACTTGAGCCCAGGAGATAGAGGTTGCAGTGAGCCACGATCATGCCACTGCACTCCAACCTGGGTGACAGAGCAAGACAGCAAGAAACACTCTCAAAAAAAAAAAAAAAACACCAAAAAACAAAAAAAAAAAACAATGATGTATGAGATCCTAGGAAATAGTCTTTCTTTTTTTTTTTTTTTTTTGAGACGGAGTCTCGCTCTGTCACCCAGGCGGGAGTTGCAGTGCGGACTCAGCTCACTGCAAGCTCCGCCTCCCGGGTTTGACGCCATTCTCCTGCTCAGCCTCTCCGAGTAGCTGGGACTACAGCGCCAGCCACCTTCGCGGCAGCTTTTTGTATTTTTTAGTAGAGACGGGGTTTCACCGTGTTAGCCAGGATAGTCTCGAACTCCTGACCTCGTGATCCGCCCGTCTCGGCCTCCCAAAGTGCTGGATTACAGGCTTGAGCCACCGCGCGTGGCCGGAAATATTTCTTTAGCAGAAATATATCCCCTATGCTTTCTAAAATCCCGCCAGGGAAAGTATTTTATTGGTTTTGGTTAGCAATATATGGTCCCTTCCAGCTCTAATTGACACTAATAGTGTCAATGAATGCTAACCTCTTCTCCCACTCCCATGATCATATTATTTAAGAGGTTTGCTAACCAAAATATATCTACAATGTTTAAAGTCCCAGTTACTATTGCTAAGTGCATCATATGATGCATTAGATATACTTGCCCTAATACTTAGATCGGGGACTGCCTACTCAAGTATTCAGGGTCAGGTAATGTAAATGTAATGTAAGGTAATGTTATGTAATATAATTGGCAGGTAATGTAAATGAGTGTATGACTTGTTTAAAACAATAGGGAATCTCAGAGACTATGTCAAATGGAGACCATGTGACCTGCCTGTCTGTGGGGCAGCCACTATTTAGTTCCAGTGTATTGTTCCTATGCAAAAATGTGAACCTTTAGGTACAATACACACTATTTGGGTGACGGGTACACTAAAAACCCAGACAGACTTCACCGTTTTACAATTCATCCATGTAACCAAAACTACTTGGTACCCCTAAAGCTATTGAAATAAAATAATTTCTTTAAAAAAGTGAACCCAGATTTTGCCCAGATTTTCCAATTTTTCAAGAGAGGATGTAAATCGATATTTTAATGTAAACTGTACCAAGTTTTAAGTATGTCTGTGGCTAAAAGTGTCTTTTTTTTTTTTTTTTTTTTTTTGACACAGAGCCTCACTCTGTCACTTAGGCTGGAGTGCAGTGGTACAAGCATGGTGCACTGCAGCCTCAGCCTCCTGAGCTCAAGCGATCCTCCTGCCCCAGCCTCCCAGGTAGCTGGGACTACAGGCATGCACCACCACGTCTGGCTAATTTTTAAATTTTTTGTAGAGATGGGGGTGAGTCTCACTATGTTGCCAGGACTGGTCCCGAACTCCTGGGCTCAAGGGATCCTCTCGCCTCAGCCTCCCAAAGTGCTGGGAATTCAGGCATGAGCCACCATGCCCAGCCCCAAAAGTGTCTTTTTGGTTTTTGATTTTTTTTTTTTTTACCTTTTTTCCTACACTTGGTAATCAGGAAGTAAAAGGTGTCTTTTGACTGTCGACTTTTGACTGCCATAGCCTTAGTCTAAATGAACAGACAACACTGAGAAATGGAAAGGGTCAAAGGGGAGGCCTATTTTGGCCAGAAAGAGTGAAGCAGAGTCAAAGGGGAAGAAAAGACAGGGAAGAGGCCCAGGATGGATGGTGAGAAGTGAATTTCACCAACCTCAAAACCTCGCATAGGGAGCCCCAATCTGGTTGTCTTCTAATCTAAGAGTAAAAAGGAAGAGATGTCAAGAAGGAAATAAAGGAGGAAGAAAAAGAATCACCTGTTGAGCAGTTACTGGATGGCAGACACTGCATGGGATGCCTTCACATGTTGTTTTATTGAGATATGCCAATGCAAAAAGAAAGAATTCTATGCATGGGGAAAGGACTAAAAGGAAATATATCAAAATCCTAACAGTAAGGGTGTCAGATTACAAGAGCCCCTTTTTCCATTCTCCATAATTTTTAACCATAAATATAGTATGGTGTATTGACATTATAATACAAATTAAACTAAAATTTAAGGTGGATTTCTGGGTACAAATCCACCCACCCTAGAATATAGAAAGTAAATTACTATAAATTAAGCCAAACTATACACTGAATATTTGAACAGAAAAGGAAAATGTAGCCATTTCAAATGTATATAATATGTAACTATGCAATTATAAACCCAGAAAGAGAACATGAAAGAAACTACACAGGTGATATGGACCACAGATTGATTAAGAACAGAGATATGTGAAATTGTTAAGAATGTTATAAATCATTTTCTCTCCATATTATAAACTACTAAGATGTTCTGTGTGTGTGTGGCCTACAAAACTATAAAACATACGAAAAGTCCTCTCTTCTATAAAAACATTTAGACTTTTACCTATGTTACATACTTTTCCACATTCATTGCATTATTTTCTTTCTTTTGGGTGTGTACAACTCTCATATTTAAATAATCCCCCCCTTTTTTTTTGTCTTTTAGGTATTTTTTTTTTAAATAAATGAAGTATGTCTTTATAGGCCGCTCATATTCTAAGCAGTCTGAATCCCCAATTAATCTCTTCCAAATATGCATATTTAGTTTTCATTCTGCTCAAAAATGAAACCCTAACCTAAATACTTCAAGTGAAATTTCAGGGGAAAATTACTGTTCAAAAACCTAGATAATGCATTCCTTTGTTGATGCTAAATATAGTCATCTCAAGATGACATACATTTTGACAGTGATCAGCCTTACATGTCAAATTTTCAAAAATAGCACAAATTCCATTTTAAGATGAGCAGGAAAAATTGCTATTCATTACATTTCAATCGAAAATGGATTTTAAAGTATGAATCTTCTATTAAAACTGGATTATACTCATATATATAAACTCATTATAACTATAATGAGGAAAACTGGATTTAAAATAATTTTGTTGTGGTTTTAGCTTAGAATTCTTTGAGGGAATTGTTGCAGATAAACTACATAATTGCATGCATTTTTCTTTAAATTGTTCCTCAGAAGCATTAGTCAAAATATAAAATATCTGCAAAAATACGGTGTTAATTGCTGTAAGGAAGAAGAAACTTAAACAGCTACATTGGTTAGTCAAAGTTTACTTATACAAATTATACCTCCCCCCAAAAAAACCTTTCTCTCATTTGATTAATTATGCAGTTTTTCTTAACAATACCCCAAACTCAAAAGAATTCGAGACAGTTTTCTTACTGCATCAATTTAACCTGTAAAAGGATAATATTAGAGGGGGAAATTATGTGGTCCACTCAATAACATGTGACTAAGATGGTATAAATACTTAAGTTTATTTAATCACATTACCTAAGACATAGTTATGTTGTGACTCGCAGGCCAATGGGCCGCTGCTACATGAATTCATTAACAAAATTTGACGATGAATGATGTTCCCGTTGCTTTGGTCAGGGAACTGATTTCTTTGTTATGGCTTCTTTTCTTTACCTGTGTCTTTACCAAGGACATTTTGTTAGGACATATCCTTATGCTATTTTTACCTTGCTATCTCTCTGCCAACTTTGTTCACGTTGTGCTTTAATAACTATAAAATGAGTATCTCTAAGTCATTGCAGTAACCAACTATAACCTCTCAACTTCGTCATTTTCTTTATAAATGCCAATGCTAATGCATTTGTAGAACCTTTCACCGTTTACAAACAGCTGGAATGGTTTGGCGTTTTCAAAAGCATATAAGCAAGGGGAATTCTCAAGAGGTGACTACATTCTTCACTCACGTAAACTACGTAAACTTCGTAAACTTCCAGCCCTAGTTGCCCAACCCCCAGCATCCCACCGCGGGGAGAATCACACACACACAAAAAAACAAAACAAAACGGGTTGGAGACAGGAGTGGGGGGATATGCGGGGTTGTCGGGGGAGTAATAGGCTGTTAAATCGTATTTCTTCCCATCTTCCACAGGGACCGATCAGAAAGAATTTCTTAACTGGTACTGCTGGCAGAGACGGAGACCGCGGCGGGGGCACGTGGTGGACGGCACTGAACTTCCCTAAGGACCCCAAGAGTTCAGCCGAGGGACCGGTACCCACTCCGCTCACAGAGGGCTCCCTCCCTACAGTAGGGAACGCACCTGAAACTCAGCCGACGAGGCGCAGGGGAGCAGGGCAAAGACATCGCAACCAGAAGCCCGAGGTCGGCTGACGCTTTCAGACACTGGGGCAGCCCCTGTTCGGCACCCCGCCTAGCCCTCAGGACGCGGCTCCGAGGCCGGGTTCGCCCAGGCCGGGGCCAGTGCGGAGCCACAGCTGTATGGTGTGCGGAGCCACAGCTGTATGGTGTCCGGCGCACTCCGGTGCTGCAGCGGAGCACCGCCAGAAGCCGCGGACCCCGAGCGCCTCTCTGCAGCCGCTGCAGCCGCCGCTCCCGCCCCCGCCCTCTCCAGGGGACCCTACACCTCAGTCTCCACTCCCCCCAGCCCACGTTCCCCCAACTCTTCTCACCCTCCAGGAGCCAGTGACCCGCGAAGGTCCTTCTTTTCGCGCGGAGGGACTGTGCGCGTCCTGCCTGGCTGTGGGTAAGGGTCTGGGAGCTCTGGCCGTTACACTTCTGCTCCAGCCGCTGGGAGTCCTCTGGCTGCCGCTGCCGCCGCCGCCGCCGCCGTCTCCAGCAGCAAGTTTCCATAAAAGTCCTGGTGCGCAGCCTGTTCCCGCATTCCAGGCGGGCCCAGCGCCGGCTGCAGCTGTTCCAAAACACAAGGCCAGTTCCCCCAACCCCCACCTTCGCCGGATCACCCGGAGCGGGGTGGAGAGTCGAGGAGAAAAGCAGGGGAGGGGGAGCGTGGCTGCAACTTTCCTCCAGAATTTGTCTGTCTCCCGGCCCTAGGTGCTCGAGCTGACCCCCTAACCTTGGGCCTGCCTCCACCTCCAGCCAGGCCTGGGGAAGGAAGGCTGCCTCCGCCACGGGAAAGGAATGAGGCTGAAATGGGCTTCATTACCGGTCTGGAGCTGGCTCCCGCTACCCGCAACCCGTTTGCTGTGGGGCCCACTTCTCTCAGCTACTCTACCCGTCCTAGTTTCTAGTCAAGAAGCCAAGCCACTACATTATCTTCTACTACCCTAAGCATTGACCTTTGGCCACGTTTTCCTTTATTACAAAGAGCGTGGGGCAGCTATCCGGGAACACTTCATCTGTCTATTGCTCCCCTTTTCTTAGCTCCAGTCTTTAACTCTGAAAGGACAGTTAAAAAAGGAAGAAGAAAGAAGAGGAGGAGGAGGTCAATTGAAGGCAGAGGAGAAGAAAAAAAGGAATATATTTATATAAGTGCAAATATATTTATATTCCACCTTTTGTTAATTGAAGGCAAACCATGTCTGGTCTTCCTAAAGCTTCATAAAGGCATCTTGACTACTAGGCACCCACAGACCTTTTTCAACTTGGACCGCCAGCCTGTCAAATCCATCAGACAATCCCATATTAAAACCCGAAAAGCACACTCAGAGGAAGCATTTTTGGTGGACGAGATCTTTAATTCTTTACTGCACTTGAAAACAAAATCGAAATGACATCCAGATAAACAAAGAATAAAGGTAACCAATTCCAACTTCAGGCCCCAAGACAGCGGTGCTCAGGTTATATTTTAGGGATGTTGAAAAGGCCTTCTGGGCTGGGCGCGGTGGCTCATGCCTGTAATCGCAGCACTTTGGGAGACCGAGGCGGGTGGATCCCTTGAGGTCAGGAATCCAACACCAGCCTGACCAACATGGCAAAAGACCATCTTTACTAAAAATACAAAAAATTAGCCGAATGTGGTGGCACACAGCTGTAATCTCAGTTACTCAGGAGGCCGAGGCAGGAGAACCACTTGAAGCCAGGAGGCAAAGGTTGCAGTGAGCCGAGATCGTGCCACTGCACTCCAGTCTGGGTGACAAAGTGAGACTCCGTCTCCCAAAAAAAAAAAAAAAAAAAAAAAAAAGGCCGGGCGCGGTGGCTCGTGCCTGTAATCCCAGCACTTTGGGAGGCTGAGGTGGGTGGATCACCTGAGGTCAGGAGTTTGTGACCAGCCTGGCCAACATGGTGAAACTCTGTCTCTACTAAAAAAAATACAAAAAATTAGCTGGGCATGGTGGCGTGCGCCTGTGATCCCAGCTACCTGGGAGGCTGAAGTAGAAGAACCCACTTCGCTTGAACCTGTGAGGCTGAGGTTGCAGTAAACCGAGATCGCGCCATTGCACTCCAGCCTGAGCAACAAGAGTGAAACTCCCTCTCTCTGTGTGTGTGTGTGTCTCTCTCTCTCTCTCACACACACACACACGAGGTCTTCTACTCTTAAACATAACTCTGTTCCCCAGTCCCATCCCCACACTATTTACTCAGGATGGAAACTCTTTTAAGGAGGGTAAGCCAGCCATTCATTCTTCAATGATAGAAAAGTTCAAAATTGGTAATTACAATTATTTAAATGTACCAAACTACAGATGGTGATAGGTAGTCTCAGTAGTCTTGCTTGTGTCCTTGCTCTCTTTGATGCCATCACCTTGGCCTTCTTCAGTTCATGCAACTTTCTGTGGGCATTCTGGCTGCAGGGCCTTTGCATAAGTTGTTCCCTGCATGAAATCCTTTCTCCCACTTTCCCCTTCACCTAACTTCAACGTAACCTCCAGGTCTCTTCTTAAATGCTGCTTCCTCGAAGAAGGCTTCCTTGCACCCTACCTTTCTCCCTACCTTGCACCTCACCTTTCATCCCACCTCTTTCCTATACATACCTATCCCTGCCCCATACATATCAATTTATAATTACATTTTTATTTCTGTGACTTAAAGAAGTGAGTCGGCTGGGCATGGCGGCTCACACCTGTAATCCCAGCACTTTGGGAGGCTGAAGCGGGTGGATCACTTGAGGTCAGGAGTTTGAGACCAGCCTGGCCAACATGGTGAAACCCCGTCTCTACTAAAAAATACAAAAAACTAGCTGGGCGACGTGGCGGGCGCCTGTAGTCCCAGCTACTCGGGAGGCTGAGGCAGAGCTTGCAGCGAGCTGAGACCCAGCCACTGCACTCCAGCCTGGGCGGCAGAGCAAGACTCCATCTCAAAAGAATGACTCGCATCTGCAAAAAAGAAAAAAAAAATTATAGTATATATATATGATATATATATATATATATATGTAATATACGATAGATTTGCAGGTGTAGCTGAGTCGTGTAATCCCAGCTACTCAGGAGGCTGAGGCAGAATTGCTTGAACCCAGGAGGAAGAGGTTGCAGTGAGCCGAGATCACGCCACTGTACTCCAGCCTGGGCGACAGAGTGAGACTCTGTCTCGAAACATAATAAATAAATAAGTAGAAACTTTCCAATTTTTTATTTTTTTATTCCACCCAACAGATTCACCAGATTAAACAAAGCTCTCCGTTCTCTCTGTCGAACACTGATAGCTACTCAGCATGCAAGGCCTGCTTATTTTCCCACCAATTCATCATTCATTCATTCAACACATATTCAGTTCTAGATGCTAAGGATACAGCAGTGATAAAAGAAAAATCCCTGACATTATGGAACATACATTCTAGTGAAAGAAGGCAGACAATAAGCAAAAAAATGAACTATGTAGTATTTAGTGACATGTAATATGGCAATATGGATAAAACCAGAGCAGGGAAGTAGAGAATGCTGGAAGCAGGCTGAGTAGATGTTGTAATTTTAGATACAGTGGCTAAGGAAAGCCTCATATGAGTAAAAGCCTTGAGGAGAGTGAGGCAGTAGGCTATGTAAATATCTGGAGATGCAAATATTTGGAGGAAGAGTGGTTCAGGGATAGATTCTATCTGACATGTTCTAGGAAGAACCAGGAGGCTTGTGTGAGTGAAGCTAAGTAGGTGAAGGGTGAAGTAATAGGAGGTGCAGTGGGGGAGCAGAAGACAGACTATGTAGGATTTGTTTGTTTGTTTGAGAAGTCTCACTCTGTCGTCTAGGCTGGAGTGCAGTAGCATGATCTCTGCTCACTGCAACCTCCGCCTCCTGGGTTCAAGCGATTCTCTTCCCTCACACTCCTGAGTAGCTGGGATTACAGGTGCCTGCCACCATGCCCGGCTAATTTTTGTATTTTTAATAGAGATGGGGTTTCACCATATTGACCAGGCTGGTCTCAAACTCCTGACCTCAGGTGATCCACCCACCTCAGCCTCCTAAAGTGCTGGGATCACAGGCGTGAGCCACCGCGCCTGGCCTTTTTTTTTTTTTTAAAGAGACCCAGGCTGGAGTGCAGTGGTGCAATCACAGCTCACCGCAGCCTCTAACTTCTGGGCTCAAGCAATCCTCCTGCCTCTGCTTCTCTGAGTAGCTGGGACTACAGGCATGCAACAACACACCTGGCTAATTTTTTAGTTTTTGTAGAAATGGGGTCTTATTATGTTGCCTGGGTTGGTCTCAAACTCCTGGGCTCAAGCATCCTCCCACTTCGGCCTCCCAAAGAGTAGGGATTATAGGCATGAGCCACTGTGCCCAGCCTCTTTTTGTATAGCATTGTAAAGATTTTGGTTTTTACTCTAACATGGGTGGCCTTTGGTAGGTTTTGAACAACATAGTGACATGATCTGACATGTTTACTCTCTCTAGCTTATGTGCTGCACATACACTAAATAAGGCAAGAGAAGAGGCAGGAAGATCAATTAATTAGGAGGCTTCCACAATAATCGGAATGAGGAGTGGGGATTGGGCCAAAGTGATAGTTGTGAAGGTAGTGAGAAATACCTGGTATATATTTTTTTTCCTTGTTGCCTTTTTAGGTAGAACTGGTAGGATTTTGGTTACTGAATGTGAGGTGTGAGGAAAGGAGGTTTTTGGCCTTTGATCTGGAAGAATGGAGTTGTAATTTACCCAGATAGGGAAGACTGTGGGAAGAGTAGGTTTAGGCAGGGGTGGTAAGGAGCTCAGTTTTGACATGCTAAGTTTGAGATTACTAAAAATCCAAGATCTGCCAATTTGTATAAGCATTACTTATATACTTATCACGAATGATTGGGTTTGTTCTATGTCGGTTGCAGTTTTGAAATTATACAAAGTAAACATTTAAAAAATGAAATTATAGGCCAGGCACGGTGGCTCACACCTGTAAGCCCAGCACTGTGGGAGGCCAAGGTGGGCGGATCACCTGAGGTCAGGAGTTCGAGATCAGCCTGGCCATGATGGCAAAACCCTGTCTCTACTAAAAACACAAAAATTAGCTGGGCGTGGTGGTGCATGCCTGTAATCCCAGCTACCTGGGAGGCTGAGGCAGGAGAATCACTTGAACCCAGGAGGCAGAGGCTGCAGTGAGCCGAGATCGTGCCAAAAAAAAAAAGAAAAGAAATTATAAAAGCAAAAATAAAGTTGTAGTTTTTTATAAAAGCTGAGCTGAATGCTTTGAAAAAACTTGATAAAGGCAAATAGCTTACAAAAATTACCACCAAGCTAGGTGTGGAGAAGACAAATGTAAAAGATTGGGTACAAAATTGTACAAATCTAGGGAGATTCTGCAGTCAGCGCTTTTCATGCACCTTTTCTCTCGTTTAAAAGTAAGGAAAACTCGAAATTCCAGATGATGATTTAGGGCAGGGGTCCCCAAACCCCAGGTTGCACAGCAGGAGGTGAGGGCCGGCGAGTGAGCATTACCACCTGAGCTCTGCTGCCTGTCAGATCAGCAATGGCATTAGATTCTCATAGGAGCAGAAACCCTATTATGAACTTGAATGTAAGGAATCTAGGTTGTGCATTCTTTATGAGAATATAATCCCTGATGATCTGTGGTGGACCAATTTCATCCCAAAACTACCCACCACACCCACCCCCGCACTGTCCATGGAAAAATTGTCTTCCCCAAAACTGGCCCCTGGTGCCAAAAAGTTTGGGAACCACTGATTTAGTGGTTTAGTTTATGTAACAAAGATATCTTGAAATACAGAGTGAATCCATACTCCCAACTAAAGGCCTTGATACTATATCAAAAGATTGGCCAAAGAACGTACATTCATTCACTCATTAAAATTAAAATGTCAACGAGGCACGGTGGCTCAAGCCTGTAATCCCAGAACTTTGGGAGGCTGAGGTGGGAGGATCACTTGAGGACAGGAATTCAAGACCAGCCTGGGAAACATACCAAGACCTCATCTCTACTAAACAGTAAAAATAAGCCAGGTGTGGCGACATGTGGCTGTAGCCCCAGCTACTCAGGAGGCTGAGGCAGAGAATCACTTGAGCCCAGGAGTTAGAAGTTGCAGTGAGAACCACTGCACTCCACCCTGGGTAAGAGAGAGAAAAACCTTGTCTCGCTCTTAAAAAAAAAAAAAAGTCTGTATCATTATGTATAATTTATTATGATTCCCTGCCATAGTATCCAGCCACCAACACAATCCCACATGTTCCACCTCTTGGTACTCACATCCTGTGCAATCCCCTCCCACATTGTGTCAGCATTGGTCTGTGTTACCAATGGCAGAAGTGGTAACACTTCAACATCTAGGTTATAAAAGACATTGTGTCTTTTACCTTGCTGCTAGTTCTTGGATTATTCATCTGGGAGGAAGCCAGCTGCCATGTCTTTTTTTTTTTTTTTTTTTGTAGAGATAGGGTCTCATTATGTTGCCCAGGCTGGTCTCACACTTCTGGGCTCAAACATTCCTCCTGCCTCAGCCGCCCAAAGCGCCGGGATTACAGGCATGAGCCACCATGCCTGGCCAGCTGCCATGTCTTAAAAGACACTCAGGCAGCTGAGAGGTCTAGTTGGTAGGAACTAAGGTCTCTTGCCAATGGCTAGCAAGGGACTGAGGCCTCCTGACAACAGACATGTGAATGAGAAAACCTTAGAAGTGAGTCTTCCAGACCCAATCAGGCCTTCAGATGACTGCAACTTCAGGAGAGAACCACCAGACTAAGCCATTTCTGAATTCCCAGCCTTCAGAAACTGTGTAAGATCATGTTTGTTGTTTTGAGCTGCTAAAATTTTGGGATAATTTGTTGTATTATAACAGATTGTGAATATAATCGCTTTAATATTTATTATCCATCTTTATCTTCTACCACATTATTTTACTGGTGCTTTGTAAAATTCCTGGGACCATTCTCTTTTTTCTTTCTTTTTTTTGAGACGGATTCTTGCTCTGTTGCCCAGGCTGGAGTGCAATGATGTGATTTCAGCTCACTGCAACCTCCGCCTCCCAGGTTCAAGCAGTTCTCCTGCCTCAGCCTCCTGAGTAACTGGGACTACAGGTGCACGCTGCCACACCCAGCTCATTTTTTGTATTTTAGTGGAGATGGGGTTTCACCATGTTGCCCAGGCTGGTCACAAGCTCCTGAGCTCAGGCAATCCACCTGCCTTGGCCTCACAAAGTGCTGGGATTACAGGCGTGAGCCACCATGCCCAGTCCCTGGGACCATTCTCACAGAGTTATTATTAAATAAGAATTAGCAAAGTTCTGGAAGTCATATATTTCAAGTGCTTTCTAATTCAAAGCGCTTCTCTATATTCAAGTACTATGGTATCGTTTCAATCATAGCAAATTATAAAAGTTCTGTAATTCCCTAAATATAAATGTACTTTGTGAAAGGCTTCTGTGACACACATAAAAGACATATTTGATGTACCAGTTGCTTTGCTGTGGCTTTTAAGTAAAGAATAAAAAGTGTCATAGAAGGAAGGCTGTTTTTCTTCTCTGTAGTAGAATACAGTCCTTCCCTGCCCAGATGATTGAGGTTACTGTAGGGTTTTCACTTTTCAGAGAGAAAAAGTCAAAGAAAGAAGCTTAGCAGACAGAAGAGCTTGTGTAGCCTCATCAAAGATGTCAGTAGCACAATAAGAGAAAGAGATCGGGGGAAGAAGTGGCAGGATAAAGTATCAGAGAATACAGGGCATAAGAAGAAACTCTGCAGAAAAACACAGCAGTCAGAAGCAGCATAAGAACAGTTAGCTTGGAAAGATTAACAAAGCTATTTATAAAGATTTCCAGCAAAGCCCTATCAAGTCTAACAATAGGGCACTAAGATGTTTGCAGAGAAGCATTTTAAACATGCACAAGAATTCAGAGAGAGATTACATTAAGTTCAGATAGTGGGATCAAAGAAGATGCATGAGACAACACAGTATGGCAGATAATGACAAAACAGAAAATGAGAATGAGATGCTGCTCTAGTCTCCCACTGCACTCCAACCCTGTATCCTAGCTAAGGAAAGGCTCTACTCATGTTTATATGGTTTTCTTATCAATATATTTCACTTTATATGTTTAATAATTCTAAAAATATAACTATATACATTTATCTACAGCATACATATCTACAGCATATATAATTATCCTAAAATAAATCTATTTGTTAAAAGTCCTTTCCTATTCACGTGACTTCCATCTGGTTACTATGGTAGTATCCGGGCGGCATCCCTCTCCTTGACTAAAGATATCTGAACCCTTTTGTTTTTTGGTTTTGAGGCTGAGTCTCACCCTGTTGCCCAAGCTAGAGTGCAGTGGCGTGATCTCAGCTCACTACACCCTCCACTTCCTAGGTTCAAGCAATTCTCTTGCCTCAGCCTTCCAAGAACCTGGGATTACAGGTGTGCGCCACCACGCCTGGCCTAAGTTTTGTATTTTTAGTAGGGACAGGGTTTTGCCATGTTGGCCAGGCTGGTCTCAAACTCCTGACCTCAGGTGATCTGCTTTGCTCAGCCTCCCAAAGTGCGGGGATTACAGGCATGAGCCACTGCACCTGGCCATATATATCTGAAGCCTTTTGAAGAACTGATGAGACGGGAGGTTCAGATCATATATGAATAGTAATGATACATATATATCAATATAAGTTTATATTATGCTTGATGGCATTATCCAAATACTTTAATTAAAACACAAGTACTTTCACTTTATTCATCACAAAACTGTCTTTTCCCCCACATCAGTACATGGAGAAACAATAAATTTTTTAATCTTTGTTTTTATTTTTTATTTTTTTGAGATGGAGTTTTGCTCTTGTTGCCCAGGCTGGAGTGCAATGGTGCGACCTCGACTCACTGCAACCCCTGCCTCCCAGATTCAAGCGATTCTCCTCCCTCAGCCTCCCGAGTAGCTGGGATTACAGGTGCCCACCACCATGCCCAGATAATTTTTGTATTTTTAGTAGAGACGGGGTTTCACCATGTTGGCCAGGCTGATCCACCCGCCTTGGCCTTCTAAAGTGCTAGGATTACAGATGTGAGCCACCGCGTCTGGCCTTTTATTTTTTATTTTAATGATAAAGTTTTGTATTTGGTTATAATGCTTCTGCAGTTGTCCTGTTCTCTATGCCATATATATGGGTCTTATGGAGACTGAATATTCTCATATAGGATCTGATGAGACAAGTGTGACTTCATAATTATATATTAACATTGTTTAAAATATTCAATACATCAACAAGACGTACCATCACTTTTTTATTTGGCAGTAATAGTAATACATCCACGTTACAGTGCTTATTTTGGCTGAAGAGCCAGTGCAATTTTTTCTGCTACTGTAGTGTTTTACTTTTACACAAATTAATGAGTACAGGCCTTACATTTAGGAAACAGAAACATTTACTGATATCAGCCAAGTAAAGCTAACACATGGTTGTTCTCAAACTAAACAAAACAATAACATAATATATTCATTAGGAACAAAGTAGGGATGTTATTTCCATTAATCACAGATTACACAGATTCTTAAATTTCACATACATATTTCTTAATCTAAGCAAAAATTAGAATTCAGCTTAATTTCTATAATCATTTTGAAATTTACATCAAATAATTTCTGAATATATATTCACATTAAGATGAAAATAAATGGGTTATATAAACATAATTAAAAATTTCTGATTATGAAAAGTTACGGAGAAGTACATTAAATGTTACTTTGGCATTCCTATTTCCTAGGCTTACAGGAATTATTAAGAATTCCTTTGTAATGCAAATAATCACTCTCTTGGAAATTAAAGTAGAAAATGTTACATTTTAAGGCAAGAAAACATTTGTAAATATTTTTATAAAGGCAGCTAATTTAACAAATTAATGGAATCATAGTAAATGGATGCAAATAAATAATATTACTGTATGAGAAAGACAGAAAGTTCTTTGGAGCTGTGACAGTATGGAAAACTTGTCTTCTTTTTTAAAAGATAAGTCCATTTTGATACTTAATAAACATAATGTTAACCTTCAAGAAGAAATAAGTACTCTTTTAGTTGAACAAAAATGTAGAGAAATCAAAATACAAAAAAGGAAATTAAAAGAAATACCAAATGTAAATTGCCTGAAAATTTATCTTCTTTCTTCCAGAAAAAAGGCTATTTTCTCAGGTCTGACTTAACTGAAGTCCCTCTTACAACTTACATATGGAAGTGGATGGTAGAATTCATGGTGGCAAGGGCAATTCCATGAGTGTTTAAACAGGGTTTACCCTAAAAGGCTCTAAACTAATCATTTTTAAAAACATTGCTTTTGCTATTTAACCCAATTTTAAGGCAAATGGAAACTGTTATACATGTCTTTTGTGTTTTTTTTGGGACAGAGTTTCGCTCTTGTTGCTCAGGCTGGAGTGCAATGGCACGATCTTGGCTCTCTGCAACCTCTGCCTCCCAGGTTCAAGCGATTCTCCTGCCTCAGTCTCTCGAGTAGCTGGGATTCCAGGCATGCGCCACTATGCCTGGTTAATTTTGTATTTTTAGTAGAGACGAGGTTTCACCATGTTGGTCAGGCTGGTCTCAAACTCCCGACCTCAGGTGATCCGCCCACCTGGGCCTCCCAAAGTGCTGGGATTACAGGCAGGAGCCACTGCGCCCAGCCTGTTATATGTCTTGAGTACCCTTCTCCATGCAGTCAGAAATGTTCAAGAGGACATTTCCTTGCAGGCGGATCACGAGGTCAGGAGATCGAGACCACTCTGGCAAACACGGTGAAACCCCGTTTCTACTAAAAATACAAAAAAATTAGCCGGGCGAGGTGGCGGCGCCTGTAGTCTCAGCTTCTCGGGAGGCTGAGGCAGGAGAATGGCGTGAACCCGGGAGGCGGAGCTTGCAGTGAGCCGAGATCGCGCCACTGCACCCCAGCCTGGGCGACAGAGCAAGACTCCATCTCAAAAAAAAAAAAAAAAAGTTCAAGTTTCTTCTCTTACAATAGAGAGGTTTTTTCTATACTTACTGTCCTAAACTTCTATTTGGTCACTCTTACCTCTTTTGTGAAAGGCCACATCTTGCTAAAAGTAGCAGCTACTGAAATGACCAGAAACAAACTCAAACACTGAATTTGACAAACCAGCCTGCTGAATATAAGCAACTTTTCTAAGATGAAATGTAAAAAAGAAAAGAAAACAAAACAAAATAAAAGCAACACCTTCTAGAAAGCCATTCATCTTATCTCATAAAATTAATTCCCCAGAGTTATCTCATGTAGTAGCAGCATTATCAAATAGTGCAATTCTTCAAAACTGGTGTCAAATAATATCTTTCTAAAATAAATTACATTTACTTACAGCTTTGCTTATAAAACCACAACTTAAAACACTTAGCCCTCAAATGGGTAAGTGTATATAAGCAATAACTGTCTTGTCTACATGGTAATGAAATGCATGTGCACGCACACATATGTGTGTGTATCATTCAAGACCAAAGATACCACAACAAGGTAAAAACATGTAATATTAAATAAAAAGTAAACAGTATATAATGGAATTTTTAGTTTTGGTACTTCTAATCATATTTCCATCAATAATAAGAATTATAAATAGGTAATTGTTAAATTAAGCATCTATGTAAGAAAAGTCAAGGAGCTATATACTACAGAACAGTGGTAATTTGTATGTTTCATGCTATATAACCTATAAAGTACATGCAAAACAGCATGATCCTGAATTCCATATTTTGTAGTTAATTTACATAAATGTGGCACATACACAAATTTACAAATCTTAAAAGATTATGCTTTTTCCCCCGACTTTTCATCTTCTATTTATTAATCAGAAACTAGGCACTTTCATCTAAAATTCGCTTTTAAAATGCGTTTTAGGAGTAAGACATGGTGGCACATGCATCTAGTATGAGGAGTTGGAGACTGCAGTGAGCTATGTATGATAGCACACTGCACTCCAGCTGGGACAATAGAGCAAGACCCCGTCTCTTAAAAGAAGAAAAACAATGCATTTTAGATCCTTTTGTGCAACTCACTCCTAAAATGAATAAAGCCCGTTTTAGAGGCAAAATCAACAAATCTAATCTACTTACATACTGAGTTAGCCACTCCAAGTAAGTGGTATATTATTTAGAAATAAAATTAATACAACTCTGAAAGCATTTAATATACTCTTATAGAAGAACCCCACCCATAAAAACAATTCATTTGTTTGTAGATTTATCATAATGAACATGAAATATATACTTCCACATGATTAAAAATATTTTTGTTTTACATTCAAGGGAGGAAAAAACCCCTCTTTAAAACATCAGTAAGATTCAAAATACGAATATTTTAAAAACATGGGCATAATATGACAAATTCCCACTGGGCTGAGTTTTCTGTGGGAATAACTAAAAGGAAGTTTTGTAGGAGAAAGGAGAAATTATTTTACTGTACCAAGTTTCATACCTTCAGATGTTGACAGTCTTCAAATAACACTAAATTTTAAATTGTCTTTATTAATTAATAAATGCTATCTTTTTAATCAATATTCATTCCAGGGAAAAATGCTCTAATGTATAAAAAGAAAGTTCTTCAGTCTCTTTGTAACTTACAGGACCAACAGTAACATATTTTGGAAACTACAGTTAATATTAATTTATAAATTGTAAATTTCTGTGTCAATTCATTTAAATGTTTTATTTGTTTTATTTATTCACTTTTGAGATAGGGTCTTGCTGTCACCCAGACTAGAGTGCAATGGTGCAATCATGGCTCATGACAGCCTTGACCTTCTGGACTCAAGTGATCCTCCCACCTCGGCCTCCCAAGTAGCTGGGACCACAGACACATGCCACCACACCCAACTAATTTAATTAAATTATTTATTTTTTCAGATGGAGTCTTACTTTGTTGCCCAGGCTGGAGTGCAGTAGTGAGATCTCGGCTCACTGCAACCTCCACTTTCTGGGTTCAAGCAATACTCCTGTCTCAGCCCCCCTAGTAGCTGGGACTACAGGCGCCCGCCACCACATCTGGCTAATTTTTGTATTTTTAGTAGAGACAGGGTTTCACCATATTGGTGAGGCTGGTCTCGAACACCTGACCTCAGGTGATTCACCCGCCTTGGCCTCCCAAAGTGCTAGGATTACAGGCATGAACCACCAAGCCCGGCCTATTTTATTTTATTTTAAATTTTAATATTTCCATGGAACTCTGCTTGATACCAGCTAATTTATTTTTATTTTTTTGTAGAGACATGCATCTCCTCATGTTGTCCAGGCTAGTCTCAACCTCCTAGCCTCAAACTACCCTCCTGCCTCAGCCTCCCGAAGTATTACAGGCATGAGCCACTACAAGTAGCCCATTTAAATATTCTATAACAATATTCAGTGATTACAATTTCTTTGATTCAAATACATAAGCAAATGCACAAGCAATAATGTATGCAGTACATGTTAAACATCATTACTGCCTAGACTTGATTAAACAAATGAATAACTTTATAATTAAAAATGTTTCTAGGCAAAGTTAAAATATACTGACACTAGGAGTAATATATTCTTGCATGTGTGGGCCACAAAGATCTTGGCTAAAGTGTACATTTTAAAGGTGCAAAACATAAAAACAGAGCTTTTGAGAATGACAGCTTCAAGAAGACAAACCAATTAACTCCCAAATATTGGCTTCAATTCAAAGCAGTATTTCTGTAAAGGATACATTTCACAACTTTGATTATTACCTAGTAAGTGCAAAAAGCCACTATGACTACACTACACAGGAATTCAGTGACAGAACTTCTGTATAAATACAGTACAGTTGCTTATTTTTTACTAGATTTTTTTTCCTCCTGAATCCACATGCACCAATTCTGTTGATTCTGTAATATATGTTACAAAATCAATAGTTACCTTAAAATATTTCATAGCACACTCAAATTGCATGATTCTTATGGTACTTATTGTACTTTGGCTTCCAGTAGTCCAGTGGACATAACATGACCATGACTACTTAGACAACTACTTGTATGCCTCAGGGCATCTGCTTCAAGATAGGCCATTAAAAGCTCAGTGCGGCGAATGAGTAACTGCATGAGGTCTTCAGCTAAAGTCTCTGTACTTGAATAGCGCACCTTTTCAAAGTCAAAAATGTCTTTGAGAAATAAAAGAACTTGATTCTGGAAAATGAACATAAAACAAATTGGCATTTATTAGACCAAAGTTCTGTTACATTGAAAAAGCTTCTAATATTATAATGAGCATTGAATCAGGAATCAGAAGACCTGACTTCCAGTGCTAGTTTCATATCTCATTAGAAAAGGGACCTTGCACAAGTGATTTAACCTTTCCTTTTTTGGGGCTCATTTTCTTTTTCTGTGAAATAGGGCTAATACCACCCATCCTACTTACTAATCAGGGATGACATGATGATCAAAAAAGATAACCTATGAGATACCATGAAGAGGTGGGGAAACATTTAAAAAAGATAATCTGTAAGAAGTGCCTGTAAACTCTAAAGCACTGTTTAAATGTAAGGGGTTATAGTCCTTTCCCTTCAATGTGACCTTTGAGCATTACCTCTACTCTAGACAGAAAAATAAACTATTCTAGTAATAGTTTTAAATAAATAATAATAAAATAATACATTATAATTTTAAATGTGCTTTTTTGTACAAGAAAAATCCTTAAGGCACATGAAAAACAAAGAACATTTCAGGTCTCAAATCAGTGGTAGATCCTGAAGGATATTTCATTTCAGTAAGTTATTATATACACTGAAACTCACTGTAAGCAAACTGCCTACTAATAAGTATTAAGTCTCAGCTGTTATGTCACCATAATAGAAAAAAAGTAATTTCAAAGAGTGAAAAACAGGAATATTTAATTTGTCTTCTTTCTTAATAACGTATCTTCCAAACGTTATTAAGAAGTACTAAGAAGACACACTTCACTGATTCACTAGATTTTTTTTTTTTTTTTTGAGACGGGTCTCGCTCTGTCCAGGCTGGAGTGCAGTGGCGCGATCTCGGCTCACTGCAAGCTCCGCCTCCCGGGTTCACGCCATTCTCCTGCCTCAGCTTCCCGAGTAGCTGGGACTACAGGCACCGGCCACCACGCCCGGCTAATTTTTTGTATTTTAGTAGAGACGGGGTTTCACCGTGTTAGCCAGGATGGTCTCCATCTCCTGACCTTGTGATCCGCCCGTCTCGGCCTCCCAAAGTGCTGGGATTACAGGCGTGAGCCACCGCGCCCGGCTGATTCACTAGATTTTATATCTGAAAGGGTCATTAGCAATCAATCTGTTGGTCCCCTCATTTTATAGATAAAGAAAAGGAACATCAAAGAATGATTTGCCTCAAGTCAGAATGCTCACTGATGACAGACTTAATTCCCAAACCCTAAAACACATACCTTACATTTGGGTGGTCAAGTAAACTACAAAAAACAACGTGTTCTGAATGAGAGTAAAATAAACATTTCCTAAACCATTTATAAAAATATTACCTTGACAGCACATAAACATAATTTAAAAAAAAGAATGGTACAGTAAAACATCCAGACTTTCAAATTCATATAGTCATGGCTCACTGCAGCCTCACCTTCCCAAGCTTGAGCGATCCTCCCACCTCAAAATCCCAGGTAGCTGGAACCACACATGCATGCCACCCCTCCTGGCTAATTTTTTTCTATTTTTAGTAGAAACAGGTCTCACTGGCCGGGCGTGGTGGCTCAAGCCTGTAATCCCAGCACTTTGGAAGGCCGAGACGGGCAGATCACGAGGTCAGGAGATCGAGACCATCCTGGCTAACACGGTGAAACCCCGTCTCTACTAAAAAATACAAAAAACTAGCCGGGCGACGTGGCGGGCGCCTGTAGCCCCAGCTACTCGGGAGGCTGAGGCAGGAGAATGGCGGGAACCCGGGAGGCGGAGCTTGCAGTGAGCCGAGATTGGCCACAGCACTCCAGCCTGGGCAACAGAGCGAGACTCCGTCTCAAAAAAAAAAAAAAGAAACAGGTCTCACTATGTTGCTCAAGCTTGGGTATCCCTTGCATTAGGGAATTGATAAGGTGAATGGATACACTGAGCCTACTCCACAATAAAGCACCAAATCTATAAAATACTGGTCCATTATAATAATAGTGGTATTATAAAATGCCAAAAATATTTAATACTGGCATTTAAATGGTGAATTTAGGTGACTTTTATAACTTTACTCTTAAATAACAGTTGTTGTTCTACAAAAGCAAAACAAAACAGAATAAAACCGTATCTCCTTTTGATTTTAAAAAAAGAGAAACGACTCAATGACTGAACATACCTTAAAAAAGCAACATAAATCATAGAGAGAATTTCTAGGACCCAAAAAGCCCCAGGCTAGGACAGGACTGATGTGTTCACAAATGGCATAAAAATGGGCAAAAAATCCATCTGGGATCTGTTGGGAAGTAAAGGAGAATCAAGTTATTTCTACCTTCTTGTTATTTGCTTTCTCTAGTACAGAAACTGAAGTTGCTATTCATTATATGACCGGTGGGAGTTTAAGAAAATTTGCTTTTTAGACCAGAGTCTAGCAACACCTCCAACTCCTGGCCCCAAGCAATCCCCGCTTTAGCTTCCTGAGCAGTGGGGACTACAGGTGCACAGTACAGTGCAAGGCTCATGACTACTGTTTTTGAGGGCAAACCAAGAGTCAATCATCAGCCATGCTATTAAGAAAGTTAATAAGGTTACAAGTAACCTTTAGAGTCATAGAATGTTTTATATAAACTAGCTTATAGTTTTCATATCCTAGTCAATAGTTTAATATGTGCTGAGACACATTTCTTTATTTGTTGTTTGTTTTTTTGAGACAGGGTCTCACTCTGTAGCCCAGGGTGAAGCGCACTGGTGCAGTCATGGCTCACTGCAGCCTCAACTTCCCAAGCTTGAGCGATCCTCCCACCTCAAAATCCCAGGTAGCTGGAACTACACGTGCATGCCACCCCTCCTGGCTAATTTTTTCTATTTTTAGTAGAAACAGGTCTCACTATGTTGCTCAGGCTGGTCTTGAACTCCTGGGCTCAAGCAATCCTCCCTACTTGGCCTCCCAAAGTGCTGGGATTACAGGCATGAGCTGCCATATCCGACCCTTAAAAGTTGTTTTACCTCATAAAATGCTTCATAAAAAAGCCATCCAGCCAGGCATGGTGGCTCATGCCTATAATCCCAACACTTTTGGGAGGCCAAGGCAGGTGGATCACTTGACCCTAGGAGTTCGAGACCAGCCTGGACAACATGGTGAAATCTTGTCTTTGCAAAAAATACAAAAGTTAGCCAGGCGTGCGTGGTGGTGTGTACCTATAGTCCCAGCTACTCAGGAGGCTGAGGTGGAAGGATCATTTGAGCCCAGGAGTTGGAGGGTGCAGTGAGCCAAGATAATGCCACTGTACTCCAGCCTGGGTGACAAAGTAAGACTCTGTCTCAAAAAAAAAAAAAAAGGCAATCATATCAGCTTTGCAACCAGGCAACAACAAGAATGCTACAGTGTTCCTTAGTTGTATAAGTTTTATGATAAGACTATCATAGTTTTAGCTATTAAAAGCCCAACTCAATCACTTAATTATATTAACTGACAAAAAAAAAAAAAAAAAACTAGTAAAATGATTAAGCTACTCTTACTAGAATCCTAACTTTTAATTAAGGAACCCTATATCATTTAAGTATTTAATTGTGTAGTTGCCTCTTCCTGTGAAGTATTACTTCATATAGCTGTGTTTTAGGAAACTCTAAGTTTATATTTATAATAACTTTTTGAATTTCCCTTGTTAAATAGCACACTGTGGGATTTGTTATACAGCACTGACTAGAGAAAACTACACCTTCAGATTCTGTCTCCTGGGGGGGTTATTTTCTATTTTACAGTCTCCAAGACAATCTTCTAAACCTCATTTCCTTTTCTTTTTTTTTTCTGAGATAGAGTCTCACTCTGTCACCCAGGCTGGTGTGCAGTGGCACCATCTTGGCTCACTGCAACCTCTGCCTCCCAGGTTCAAGCAATTCTCCTCCCTCAGCCTCCCGAGTAGCTGGGATTACAAGTGTGCACCACCATGCCCAGCTAATTTTGTATTTTAGTAGAGACGGGGTTTCACCATGTTGGCCAGGCTGGTCTCGAACTCTGACCTCAGGTGATCCACCCACTCTGGCCTCCCAAAGTGCTAGGATTACATGCAAGAGCCACTGTGCTGGGCCTAAACCTCATTTTTAAAATGTAAGATAGCAGCAGTTACCATTTAATGAGTACCCATTATATTCTAGAAAATGTGCTAGTTTCTATTTAATTTACTAAAACATTCCTTCAAAAGTATGTCACGTTAACATCATTTTAAACATGTGAAAAGTGATATTGGAGAGGGGTTAAATAAACTGCCCTAATTCACACACAGCTAGTTAGTGAGGGCCAAAAAGTATGTTCTACATATAGTAAAGTTCTAAATACCATACAGACTTGAAGTGTATTATGAGGTCAGAGAAGTGGGAACTTAGTGTGGGCTGAAGCAGACTAGATAAACTTCAGCAAGGAATTATGTGAGCTGAGCTCAATGATGGGTAAGATTTATTTAAGTACAGAGGGAATGTGGCATTTCAGGTATAGGAAATAGTTCCCAAGAGGTGAGACATATAGGTATCTATGGATATAGAAAGTAGACTTAGGTCGGGCACACTGGCTCAGGCCTGAAATCCCAGCACTTTGGGAGGCCAAGGCAGGTGGATGACTTGAGGTCGGGAGTTTGAGACTTGCCTGGCCAACATGATGAAACACCGTCTCTACCAAAAATATACAAATTAACCAGGCATGGTGGCGGGCGCCTGTAATCCCAGCTACTTGAGGGGCTGAGGCAGAAGAATCACTTGAACCTGGAAGGTGGAGGTTGTAGCAAGCTGAGATCGTGCCATTGCACTCCAGCCTGGGCGACAGAGTGACTCTGTCTCAAAAAGAAAAAAAAGTACAATATTTATTCTAAGAAGTAGAAAAATAAAGTTAGACATGTTAATAATATTATCATTATTATTATAACTACCACTTACTAAACTCTTTAAATGTTTAACGTTTAAATTAAGCTGGTTGATATTGCTTTCATCCTTACCACAGTCCTATTAAGTAGGCATTAACACCGTTTTGCACATGGGAAAACTGAGGGTCAGCTGATGGTCAGTAACTTACTGTAATCATGCTAGTTAGTGTGAGAATCAAACCCACATCTACAAGTCTGTTCCTAGTCCTAACGTTAGAGTTCATCATCATCATTAAGGAAACCTGCTTAAAATATGGGTCTCTGGAATCATTTTAAATAAGAATTATCCAAATATAGGGGCTCCAGAATCATTTCTAACAGTACATTCTGAAGATGCTGTGAGGACCATACTTTAAAATCACTGCAACTGGCAATACTGTCTCAAAGTTATAAGATTGGAAAATATGGATGTGATAAAATACTGTATATCCTTGGGCAAATAATAATGTCGTAATAGTCAATACTTGCTTACTGCACTATGCCAAGCACTGTTCTAAGCACTTCATATTGAATCTTCAAAAACCCTATGACAGCTAGGCACAGTGGCTCACGCCTGTAATCCCAACACTTTGGGAGGCCGAGACTGGAAGATCACTTGAGGCCAGGAGTTTGAGGCCAGCCTGGGCAACATAGCAAGACCCCGTCTGTACAAAAAAATAAAAAATCAGCCAGGCATGGTGCTGTGCACCTGTAGTCCTAGCAACTCAGGGAGGATGAGGCAGGAAGATTGCTTAAGCCCAGGAGTTAGAGGCTGCAGTGAGCTATGATCATGCCACTGCACTCCAGCCTGAATGACAGAGCAAGACCCTATCTCTAAAACAAAACAAAACACTATGAGGTAGATACTATTACTATTCTTAGAGATGAGGAAACTGAGGCATAGCAAGGGTAAGCAACTTGCCTAAGGTCACATAGCTAGTACGTGGCATTTGAACCCAATAGTCTCACTTGAGAGTCCTTGCCCTTTACTCCTAGGAGTGTATGAGAAAAACAATGCTTAGCAGGTAAGACAGGTTACAGGGTGTGAGGCATGGAGGCAGGATATAAACTCGAAGACTTTTTATTTGTAGGGGCTCCAAATTGAATAAAGCAGCTATTAGAATCAAATCTTTATTTCTTAATTGGATTAAATTAAGTAGAATCCACTATATTAAAGAACTGTAAAAAATACTGGCCAGGTGCAGTGGCTCACGCCTGTAATCCCAGCACTTTGGGAGGCTGAGGCAGGCAGATCACTTGAGGTCAGAAGTTTGAGACCAGCCTGGCCAACATGGTGAAACCCTGTCTCTACTAAAAATACAAAAATTAGCTGGGTGGGGTGGCGGGCGCCTATAGTCCCAGCTACTCGGGAGGCTGAGGCAGGAGAATCACTTGAAAGGCGAAGGTTGCAGTGAGCCAGGATCACACCACTGCACTCTAGCCAGGGTGACAGAGACAGACTGTCTTAAAAAATAATAACAATAATATCATTAAGAGAAAAAATAAAAACCTAAAACTTATCAGAGCTGTTTCCAACTCTAAACCCCTCTCCCAGTTAGCTGAAATACCACGCACGCCTCAATACTTGCTATATGAAACTACATCAAATATTAAGGATGAGAAAGAAGGCCTTCAAAAAAGAAGCCAACCCACCACCAGTAAGTCACTCATCTAGCCTGAGGGACAGTCCCTCCTACCCCTCCTACAGCTGCCAATTCCCACCAGAGAAGTGACTCAGAAGCTTCTTTGACAGAATCCTTAAATGATTTAACAAAGGAATTCAGGTCTTAATGAATTTTACCTTCATCTGTTGTCTTTTCTGTTTCAGCACCGACCAACAACTTGAAGCCACAGCCTAAATACATGCAGAGAAAAGAAAAATTCATATACAGCTATATAAACATTTCCATTTTTTTTTTTTTTTTTTTTTTTTTTTT
>NW_016806688.1:165064-182747 GCF_001698545.2 Rhinopithecus bieti
TTTTTTTTTTTTTTTTTTGGACACAGGGTTTCACTCCCATCGCCTAGGCTGAAGTGCAAAGGAGTGATCTTGGTTCACTGCGACCTCCGCCTCCAAGGCTCAAGTGAACCTCCCACCTCAGCCTCCTGAGTAACTGAAACTACAGGCACGCACCACTGCACCTGGCAAATTTTTGTATTTTTTTTTTCTAGAGACGAGGTGTCACCATGTTGCCCAGGCTGGTCTCAAACTCCTGAGCTCAAGTAATCCACTCACTTAGGCCTTCCAAAGTGCTGGGATTACAGGCATGAGCCACTGCACCTGGTCTAAAGTAATTTTTTTTCAAGAATAGTACTATTGGAATATTTGTGAATAGAGCTAACAGTTTGATCCAAATAAAGAACTAGGAAATATGACCGCGACAGAACAAAAGCACCCAGTGGATCCTGAAGAAATCTGACCCTTGGAGGTGATGCCAGGAAGGAAAAAAAAAAAAAAGAAAAATCTGACCCTACTCTGGCATGACCCAGCTTTGCTCAAGCTCACTTTACCAAATCAGTTACAGAAATGGAAAACATGTAGCTTTTATTATTAAAACATATTAATTGAGGAAAAATGAATTTATTTAAAATGCTTGTAAGTTTAATATCAGTAAGTTCCAAAATAATTGTGAAATTGCCAACTGGAACATTTTTTTAAAGGTATCCAAATTGCATCATAAAACATATCCACACTACTTTGCTCTCAGGTGCACACTTAAAGCCCAACAAAAACCAATGTCAAACAGGTCTGAGAACAAAAAACAACAGACGCTGAAAAGAGAATTTCATCTGAAGATGTTACACCGTATATGCCTGAGCTGAATATCAAAGGATGAGCTCAGCTTCCATACATTATTTCACAGACAGATGTATATGTAAATCTTATCAATCTATCCAGTTTGGACTTTTTTTTTTGAGATAGAGCTACACTCTTGCTGTCCAGGCTGGAGTGCAGTGGCACGATCTCGGCTTACTGCAACCTCTGCCTCTTGGGTTCAAGCTATTATCACACCTCAGCCTCCCGAGTAGCTGGGATTACAGGTGCCCACCACCATGCCCAGCTAATTTTTGTATTTTTAGAAGAGACAGCGTTTCACCATATTGGAAACTCCTGACCTCAAATTATCCACCTGCCTCAGCCTCCCAAAGTGCTGAGATTACAGGCGTGAGCCACCACGCCTGGCTGACCCCTTTCTTTTTTCTTTTTTTTTTTTTATACTTTATGTTCTAGGGCACATGTGTACAACGTGCAAGTCTGTTACATATGTATACATGTGCCATGTTGGTGTGCTGCACCCATTAACTCATCATTTACATTAGGTATATCTCCTAATGCTATCCCTCCCCTCTTCCCCCATCCCTCAACAGGCCCTGGTGTGTGATGTTCCCCTTCCTGTGTCCAAGTGATCTCATTGTTCAGTGTCCACCTATGAGTGAGAACATGCGGTGTTTGGTTTTCTGTTCTTGTGATAATTTGCTGAGAATGATGGTTTCCAGCTGCATTCATGTCCCTACAAAGGACATTAACTCATCCTTTTTTATGGCTGCATAGTATTCCAAGGTGTATATGTGCCACACTTTTTAATCAAACTTAAAAGGCTGAGAAAAGTAAACCACCACTTACTGTTTCTTTGAAGGATGAGTTTAGCCATCGATTATTTACTACATTCTGTATGGATGTGGGTGGGTTTTCCAAATCTTCAAAGGAATCCATTAATATAAAATCCAGAACAACATCATAAAAATTTAGATTTTCACCTGCATTAAATTATGAGTTAAAACAAAATTATTATTACATAGAGCTGAAATAAAATCTGAGCCAGGGCTTTATGGTTTTATAACAGCAGGGTTTTTTTTTAAATCAGCTTATTCAAAAATAAAAAATATAAGGAGAGACAAATATGAAAGCTCACCACTAAAAATTCCGATTCACATTATCGCTGCTCCTTTCTAGATCTCAAGTGAAAATAATCTCTCCTCCCCTCTATTCCAGGAGTCCTCTGTTCATGCTTCTATTATAACATCCAGGATGCTCATTCTACCTTGTTATTTAGTTACTGGTATATGTGCCTGTCTTCCCCACCAGATCATGAACATCTTGCTCTTTCATTCATTCATACACACTCTGCATCCTACATGCTGTACCAGGGGCTCAGACTTCTAGAGTAAGCAAATTAGATGCCTAGAGTATAATGGGGAAAACAGCAACAAAATAATCCTGCAAATATCCAATTATGAACTGTGTGAAGCACAATAAAGGAAAAAGTATATTGTGCTGTATCATTTTGGCAGACAAGTGGAGAATGAAACAGAGAGGGGAAAGAATGAATGCAGGGAGGAAAGGAGTGAGCAGGGAATCAGGAAATATAAAGACGACTGACGTAGCCTAGAGAAAAGACAACAGGTACTTAGGCCAAGAGGGGCGACAGGAAGAGAGGAAAGCTGAAGAAACTGAAAGACATTTATGAGTTAAAACTGACGAACTTAGAGATGAATATGATAAAGTGGGTGAGGATCAGGGAGAGGTGAAGGATGAGTCTCAGGTTGCTGGCCTGCAGAAGTAAATGGATGCTGATTCCATTTCCTGAATAAGGGAACACTAGAAAAGGAAAGATTATTCATGTATTTGTTGTACTCACTGTTTTCTCTGCCTAGAAGGCCTTTCAGCTCCTTGTAAACTCTTTCTTTTTTTTTTTTTCCTTTTGCTTCTGAGACAGAGTCTTGCCCCGTCACCCAGGCTGGAGTGCACTGGCACGATCTTGGCTTACTGCAGCTCCCACCTCCTGGGTTCAAGTGATTCTCTTGCCTTAGCCTCCTGAGAAGCTGGGATTACAGGTATGCACCACCATGCCTGGCTAATTTTTGTATTTTTAGTGGAGACACGGTTTCACCACGTCGGCCTGGCTGATCTCAAACTCCTGGCCTCAAGTGATCTGCCTGCCTCGGCTTCCCAAAGTGCTGGGATTACAGGTGTGAGCCACAGCGCCCAGCCCTAAATTCATTCCTTTTTCTTTTTCTTTTTTGAGATGGAGTCTCGCTCTGTCACCCAGGCTGGGATTACAGGCATGCACCCAATGCCTGGCTAATTTTTGTATTTTTAGTAGAGACAGGTTTCACCATGTTGGTCAGGCTAGTCTTAAACTCCTGACCTCACGATCCGCCCACCTCAGCCTCCCAAAGTGCTGGGATTACAGGAGTGAGTCACCATGCCTGGCCGATATCTATATCTATATATTTTTTGAGACAAAGTCTCTTTCTGTCACCCAGACTGGAGTACAGCGGCATGATCTTGGCTCACTGCCACCTCCACCTCCCAGGTTCAAGCAATTCTCATTCCTTAGCCTCCCGAGTAGTTGGGATTACAGGCGTAAGCCACTACACCCAGCTAATTTTTGTATTTTCAGTAGACACGAGGTTTTGCCATGTTGGCTAGGTTGGCCTTGAACTCCTGACCTCAGGTGATCCGCCTGCCTCAGCCTCCCAAAGTGTTGGGATTACAGGCGTGAGCCACCACGTCTGGACCTATATTTATTTCTGTATCTGTATCTACATATATATTCTAAACCGTGAACTAACACTGACAGCTCCAATTCCAATCCCAGCTTTTTATACCTCCCTTCTCTCACAGGGAGAAGCTGGCTCTGATTTTTCTCAGTATACTTATTTGTTCAGTCCTGTGTATACAGTCAGTTCCCCAGCCCTACTGAGCTGCTGCTGTTGTACCACCCAAAGCTGTCCTTGCATAGGCCACCATTCCTCCCCTGCTAGGGGTCTGCCAATGACTTTTGGGGAGAAGGGAGAGAGGGAACAAGGGAAGGAGGACAGGAGGGAAGGAAGCAAGGAGCCAACAACAGCAAAAAAGGCTTGTCAGAAAACAATTTACAACTACTGCCCCAATGTATAAGGAGTGTGGTTGATGACTCTGTCAGAAAAAAAGATGTCCCACAACCATACAATTGGCTTTACTGTATTTAACAAGGACAATGAAACAGTAGTTTCAACTCATATAAAATTACATTCAAATAACTAAAAAAATAAATATCACAAAAAACTTGAACTTACCCCTCTAGCAGCAAGTTCCATTTCAGTACTATCCCAGTGATCGGTCTGCTCTAAAAAATAGATCATTTCATCAAAAACATCTTCAAACTTCTTTGGATTCTGAAGAAGAAAACACATTTTAACCCTAAACTCAACTTTATAACAAGCTACAAAGAAAGTTACTCTTCAAGAAAGTCTGGTGGATCTTAATTCTACTAGGTAACTGAACTAAAATACATTTTAAAGGTATGCCAAATTTATCTGGTTTACTACTTTGCTGTTGCAACATTTTGCAGAAGCCAAGATAAAGAATGTCAGTAAAATGTCACAAGCAAACTATTTATTACTCAAATATGTATGCCTATTTTGGTCAGTCCTTAAAACGAAAATCTGGTTATAGCAGACATTATGTGAGGTTTTTGTTGCAGTTCTGCTTCTTTTGGAGGAACCCTAGTTCAAATCACTAAGTTTATCTGTCATGAGAAGGCCAAGAAAGCAACACAAGACTTACATTGGGAATCGCACGTATTAATAGTATCATCTTACATATACTTAGCACTTTATGCTTCTTAACACTTTATTCTTTAAGTTGCTTTCCCATTTATAATTTATTTAATCATCCTAAAAACCCTCTGAAATGAAGTAATATAAACGTAATTCTATTATATAAATGAAAGAATTAAAGTTCAAAGGGATTGAGTCTGAAAGCTAGGTGTGCAGATGGCTCAGGGAAGGCCTGTTTTGTTTTCTCATCATCTGGACAAACCTTACATAAAGTAAGGTGATTCCTTACAGTCTGAATGAAGTTCTTGTCATTGCTTCTGCCTCATTCTACTACATGAAGATGAGGCAGTTCAATTTATATTGTACTGAGACTTACACTATTTCCTGTAACCCTCTTCCTGAACAGGATTGAGGGAATAAAAGAGGAGGCATTAGTAATAACAATAGTGATGGCTATCGCAGCAGATCTAGTGATAATTCTCACCATGACATTTACAGACTTTATGGCAAAATGGAAATAATTTATGAGAAACAACTTGGTTGAAATAGTGTGGACTTTATAGCTAGTTCAACCCAAGCATAACTTAATGCCCTTTGGGTTATTTATTCTTAAAATGTGAAACTTTGCAACTATCCACAAAACTTTTCTTCTATCAAAATGTAACGTCTTAACATTCAGTTCAAAGGGTAAAACAACTTTTGTAAATGGTAAAACTTGCCAACAGAACAAGTTTACCTTTCGTGCTTTCACAATTAAAGCTGATAAAATTTTCCTTCCACTCTCAGCGAGGAATATCCTGTTGGCTGACTCTGAAAGAATTACCTGAAAAAATATTCATCCCCAAAGAAAAAAGAGACCTATAATGAATGTGAATGGACATTCAACTTAATAGCACAAATCATCCAAAACAGTGAATGCACCGCATGTGGTGCTATTTCAACAGGCAGCTCACAGAGAAAGTCCTCAATTCCTAAAATAAAAAGAACTCTTGAAACTATCTATAGCCAAAAGATTAAAGGGAGTTAAATTTGAATTTAAATTCTGTTCAACATAATATTACAAAGTCTCAAATAAATTTCCTATAGCCCCAAAATATAAGAAAACAAATATATTTTACTTTCTTTTAGAAAATCAATTTTATAATGGACTCAAATCTCAAATACATACTAATTAATAATAAGAAAGAAGGTTTTTATTTTAAGCAGCTATTTTTACACTCCTGAAGTATCAAAATATCCTGTTTTGACAAAGTGTGGTGGGCCTGGGAAGTCGTGGGAGAGGATAATGAAATATGGAAACAAATGAAGGCAGGTAGCGGGGAGGAAAAATAAGTTTAGTGGACTTTATATTTGTCATTAGGAATAGGGATAATCAAGAGCAAAGAGCTGTCCTGTTTATTTGCACTGGACTCTACAGCATGAGGGTGGGGATGAGTGGCTGGGTGAAGTCACTTAATGTTAAAAAAAATACCTGAAAAGCCTGTCGAATACAGTGAAGTTTGGCAAGAAAATCACTGTCTCCTAGGCACTCCAACATTTCAGTTCTATGTAATAAACAGGGGAGACAATTGTTAAACTACATTCAAGATCAAGCCTACTATAAATTTGGATTCAAACAAGGCTTAACCTCAGGACCTTAATATAAAACATGTTTTTTCAATACTGACAGAACACGTAAAACAATTTTTTCTTTACTTGGACCTAAAACATATTTTCTCCTATTCTCATAAACATTTTTAATAAGTACCACACAAACACCTTAATATCCTTCATAAACATAAACAAAACTGAAATGGTACCTCAGTACTCTGGAGTAAATTTTTCCTTCTTCAACTAAATGCATGGCTTCCTCGTAAAATGGGCAGTGACAAAGGGACTCCAGGCTGTAGGTATGCCGTACTTCTCTGTGTTCTGCAAGCTAAGAGCACAGTGGGTTAGAACAGAATACAGGTGCTAGGTGTAGTGGCTCATGCCTGTAATTGCAATACTTTTTGGGAGGATCGTTTGAACCCAGGAGTTTGAAACCAGTCTGGGTAACATGGTAAGACGCTGTCTCTACAAAAATTTTAAAAAAGTAGTCAGGTGTGGAGACAAGCACCTGTGGTCCTAGCTATCCAGGGGGTTGAGGTGGGGGTCACTTGAGTACAGGAGGTTGAAGTTGCAGTGAGCTGTGATTGTATCACTGTACTCCAGGCTCGTTGGCAAAGCCAGACCCTGTCTCAAAAACAACAAAACAAAACAAAAATCCAGAAAACCAAAAAGCAGAATACACTGATATAAGAAGATAAACTGTAAAAGAAAGAAAATAGGATTTTGCTAACATCAATACAATAAATTTGATTAAACCATAAAAACCATTCAATAGGATTTTATAGCTAATAAAATCTGAATTCATTTTATTTCAAAATTCAGTTGTTAAAAAGAGTAAAACTTTTAACAAGCTAGTTCATTCTGAATCCAATTACTTAAATCCACAGAACGTACAGAAAAGCAAAATTATATCTCTTTTTTTTTGAGACAGGGTCTCACTCTGTCACCCAGGCTGGAGTACAGTGGCAGGATCTTGGCTCCCTGCAGCCTCCACCTCCCAGGTTCAAGTGATTCTCCTGCCTCAGCCTCCAGAGTAGTTGGGATTACAGGTGCACGCCACCACATCCATCTAATTTTTATATTTTAGTAGAGATGGGGTTTTGCCATGTTGGCCAGGCTGGTCTCAAACTGGCCTCAAGCGATCCGCCTGCCTCAGCCTCCCGAAGTGCTGGGATTCAGGTGTGAGCCACCGTGTCTGATCAGCAATACTACATCTTATAGTTCACCAATAAGAACAACCGAAGAAGCATTTTTTAAAAAGAGGAGGAGAATTTTATCATCCATAGAGTACTTACAAGTATTATAACTTATGATTATAATGAAGCAAAACTTAGTACAAAAACAACAAAATAAGCTCAATGTTGCTATTCTAAGAAATATTTCCTTGTATGTAGCTTTGATTAACTTTTGCATAACTGAAAGACAGTCGTGCTTTTGGCTACCATAACTCTACAAATGAAATTCCAATCTTCTGACAGCTCATTAAAAAACAATTGGAAACACCACAGGGTAGCCAGCTAAGCAAAAAAAAAAAAAAAAAAAAAAAACAACAACAAAAAAAACAAAAACAAACAAAAAAAACACAACAACTTAGAAAACTTCTAGAGCGTTTTGTTTGGAAGAGACAGGATCTCGCTCTGTCACCCAAGCTGTAGTGGCACTACCATAACTCTGCAGCCTCAAACTCCTGGGCTCAAGTGATCCTCCTGCCTCTGCCTCCCAAGTAGCTGGGGCTACAGGTACACACCACCACATCCTCTAATTAAAATAATTAGGGGGGGCCAGGTGCGGTGACTCATGCCCGTAATCCCAGCACTTTCCAGCACTTTGGGAGGCTGGAGCAGGCGGATCACCTGAGGTCAGGAGTTCAAGACCAGCCTGGGCAACAAGGGTGAAACTCCAAGACTAAATAAATAAATAAATAAATACAAGTTACAAAGCAAAAACAAAAAAACCAAAGTATACAGGCAACAAAGAGCACAATGAATGTAATAGTACCTGATATTTCGATACTAAAAATTGAAATTATATCAAGCACTCTCTCAGACCACAGTGGAATAAAACTGGAAATCAACTCCAAAAGGGACCTTCAAAACCATGCAAATACATAGAAATCAAATAACCTGCTTCTGAATGAGCACTGGGTCAAAAACAAAATCACGATGGAAATTTAAAAATTCTTCCAACCGAATGACAAAAATGACACAAAGTATCGAAACCTCCAGAATACAGCTAAGGTGATGCTAAGAGGAAAGTTCATAGGCCTAAACGCCTACATCAAAAAGTCTGAAAGAGCACAGACAACCTAAGATCATACCTCAAGCAACTAGAGAAACAAGAACAAACCAAACCCAAACTCAGAAGAAGAAAGGAAATAACCAAGATTAGTTATTAAAATAAACCAATTTTCAATTTTATAAATAAAATTGAAACCAAAAACCAATACAAAAGATACATGAAACAAAAAGCTGGCCCTTTGAAAACATAAATAAAATTGATAGACCTTTAGCAAGATTAACCAAGAAAAGAAGAGAGAACACCCCAATAACCTCACTAAGAAAAGAAACAGATATTAAAACTGACACCACTGAAATACAAAAGATCACTCAAGGTTACTATGAACACCTTTATGCACATGAACTAGAAAACCCAGAAGAGATGATAAATTCCTGGAAAAATACAACCTTCCTATCTTAAATCTTAAGAATTAGATACCTTGATCAGACCAATAACAAGCAAGACTGAAATGGTAATTTTAAAATTACTGATAAAAAAACGTGCAGGACCAGACGGATTCACAGGAAAATTCTACCAGACATTCAAAGAATAATCGGTACCAATCCTTTTGACACTATTCCCCAGGAAAGAGAAAGAAGTGAGTTTTGTGGATTTTAATTTGCTCTCTTTCTTTTAATAAAAAAATTTTGGGGTGTGAGAGCAGAGTACATGCTGTAGTGTCAGGAGTCATGGCAGGACAAGCATTTGGAAGTTTCTTCCACCCTGACCAAGTATTGGTTGAAAGGTGTGCTGTAGAAACTACAACCAAAGGAGGCATTATGGTCGAGCACTATGAAATTTAAAAATGGGTGGGAGGATCACTTGAGCCTGGGAAGTCAAGGCTGCAGTGAGCCATGATTGTACCACTGCACTACTGCCTGGGTGACCTGACAAAAACAAAAAAACCCACCCACACACACACACACACACAGGAGGCATTATGCTTCCAGAAAAATCTCAAGGAAAAGTATTGCAAGCAGCAGTAATAGCTGTTGCTGTTGGATCAGGCTCTATAGAGTGGAGAGATTCAACCAGTTAGTGTGAAAGTTGGAGATGAAGTTTTTTTCCTAGAATATGGAGGTGTCAGGATTATTTCTTATTTTATTTTATTTTTCCGTAAGTTATTGGGATACAGGTAGTATTTGGTTACATAAGTTCTTTAGTGGTGATTTGTGAGGCTTTGGTGCACCTATCACCTGAGCAGTATATACTGCACCATTACTGCACCATATTTGTAGTCTTTTATCCCTCACCAACCTCCCACCATTCCCCAAAGTCCATTGTATCATTCTTTTGCCTTTGCGTCCTCATAGCTTAGCTCCCACGTATCAGTGAGAACATGTTTTATTTTATTTTTTTGAGACGGAGTCTCGCTCTGTCGCCCAGGCTGGAGTGCAGTGGCCGGATGTCAGCTCATTGCAAGCTCCGCCTCCCAGGTTCACGCCATTCTCCTGGCTCAGCCTCCCGAGTAGCTGGGACTACAGGCGCCGGCCACCTCGCCCGGCTAGTTTTTTGTAGTTTTAGTAGAGACGGGGTTTCACCGTGTTCGCCAGGATGGTCTTGATCTCCTGACCTCGTGATCCACCCGTCTCGGCCTCCCAAAGTGCTGGGATTACAGGCTTGAGCCACCGCGCCCGGCCTCAGTGAGAACAGATGATGTTCGGTTTTCCATTCCTGAGTTACTTCACTTAGAGTAATAGTCTCCAGTCTCATCGCCGTCACTGCAGATGCTGTTAATTCATTCCTTTTTATGGCTGCACAGTATTCCTTCACCTATACATACCACAGTTTCTTTATCCACTTGTCGATTGATGGGCATTTGGGTTGGTTCTACAATTTTGATTCACAAATTTTGCAATGCTGAACTGTGCTTGTATTAAACACGCATGGTGCCCAAGTACCTTTTTCGAATAATGACTTCTTTTCCTCTTAGGCAGATGCCAGTAGTGGGGATTGCCTGCGATCAAATGGTGTTCTACTTTTAGTTCTTTAAGGAAGTCTCCACACTGTTTTCCATAGTGGCTGTACTCTATTTACATTCCACGGCAAGTATAGAAATGCTCCCTGATCACCACATCCACACCAACATCTACTGTTTTTTTATTTTTTGATTATGGCCATTCTTGTAGGAGTAAAGTAGGTATTGCAATGTGGTTGTGATTTGCATTTCCCTGATCATTAGTGATGTTGAGCATTTTTTTCATATGTTCGTTGGCCATTTGTATATCTTCTTTTGAGAATTGTCTATTCATGTCCTTAGCCCACTTTTTGATGGAATTGTTTTTTTCTGATTTGTTTGAGTTCATTGTAGATTCTAGATATTAGTCCTTTGTCAGATGTAGAGATTGTGAAAATTTTCTCCCACTCTGTGGGTTGTCTGTTTACTTTGTCAACTGTTCCTTTTGCCATGCAAAAGCTCTTTTGTTTAATTAGGTCCTAGCTATTTCTTTGTTTTTATTGCATTTGCTTTTGGGTTCTTGGTCATGAAATCCTTGCCTAAGCCAATGTCTGGAAGGGTTTTCCAATGTTATCTTCTAGAATTTTGTAGTTTCAGGTCTTAGGTTTAAGTCCTTAATCCATCTTGAGTTGATTTTTGTATAAGGTGAGAGATGAGGATCCAGTTTCATTCTCCTACATGTGGCTAGCCAATTATCCCAGCACTGTTTGTTGAAAAGGGTATCCTTTCCCCATTTTGTGTTTTTGTTTGTTTTGTCAAAGATCAGTTGGCTGAACTATTTGGGTTTATCATGTGTTCTGCCTTCTGTTCCATTGGTCTATGTGCCTATTTTTATACCAGTACCACGCTGTTTTGGTGACTGTGGCCTTATAGTATAGTTTGAAATCAGGTTGTGTGATGCCTCCAGTATTCTTTTTGCTTAGTCTTGCTTTGGCTGTGCAGGCTCTTTTTTGGTTCCATATGAAATTTAGAAGTGTTTTTTCTAAACTGCTCTTATGGAGATTTAGCCATTTTACTTGATTCAGTGTTCTCTGAATTTTTGCAAGTCTTTCATCCATTTTCACTATTCTGAAATTTTTGTTTTTGACATTTTTTGCTTTGTGGAGGAGACTTTTAAATGTCTACTCTATAATTCTAGAATTAACTCTCAAGGCTTTGGTTTTGGTATTTCACATGCAGCCAGTGCTGTGCTAATGCTTTCACTTGATTTATTTAATCCTTACAAAAGCTCATAAAGTAAGTACTGTTATTCAAAATTTGCCAGGTGCAATGGCTCACACCTGTAATCCCAGCACTTTGGGAGGCCGAGGCAGGCGGATCACTTGAGGTCAGGAGTTGCAGACTAGCCTGGCCAGCATGGCGAAGCCCCGCCTCTACTAAAAATACAAAAATTAGCCAGGTGTGGTGACGCATGCCTGTAATCCCAGGTACTTGGGAGGCTGAGGCAGAAGAATCACTTTAACCCAGGAGGTGGAGGTTGCAGTGAGCCAAGATCGTACCACTGCACTCCAGCTTGGGAGACAGAGTGAGATTCTCTCTCTCAAATAAAGAAATAAATAAATAATCCACATTTTACAGACGAAGAAACAGAGATTAAATTAGCAGGAACTTACCCCAAATCCCAAAACTAAATGATAAAATTTAAACCCAGGCACATTATTAAGCACCAAATTATACCCTTTCTATGAGCCTTATCCGAAGAGCCAAGAGATAAGAAGTTTCAGCATCAGCAATATTTATAATGTATAAATATGTCCATTAGGCCAGACGCAAAAAAAAAAAAGGTATGAAGAGATGACAGTATCTCACAGCATATATTCTCTAAGTAACATTTTCCCTCGTATTTTAAGGAATATATGTTATGCTAAAAGGCAAGGTCTTCTTGAGGCTAAGAAAAACTAAACAGCTTTTTAAAAATAACTTAGAATGGAAATTCTTTAGCTATTAAACAGTTTTAAATGTCTGTACCACTGTCAAAACAAATAGGACTCAATATACCTACCATTAGTATTCTCTGTTCTCTATTCAAAAAAATTCCTAGGAAGTAAACTGGGGGCCAGGTGCGGTGGCTCACACCTGTAATCCCAGCACTTTGGGAGGCTGATGCGGGCAGATCACTTGAGGTTCGAGACCAGTCTGGCCATCATGGCGAAACCTCATCTCTACTAAAAATACAAAAATTAGCTGGGTATGGTGGCATATGCCTGTAATCCCAGCTACTTGGGAGGCTGAGGCAGAACAATCACTTGAACCTGGGAGGTAGAGGTTGCAAGGTTGCAGTGAGCTGAGATCACACCACTACATTCCAACCTGGGTGACAGAGTAAGACTCTGTCTCAAAAAAAAAAAAAAAAAAAAAAAAAACCTAAACTGGGCTCCAATTAAACCCTCTACATGAAATAATTTCTAATAATAATAAAAAGACAATCCAACAATGGGAGATTCCAGAGTTGAGTCTTGAATTATTGATCTACCTTGCTTATTTGTTGGTTTGGTTGAAATAATTGTCTAAAGAAGCCTCCTAAAATAGGACTGCAGCTGTGAGAATATATCATGTTGAAAATTTGATACTAGATACCATTAACTCTTAAGAGACAATTTCAGCTCAGAAACATTTATTTAAATCATTAAACTTTTTTAAGCAAAAGAAACTCATTAAAACATTGGTTGAAATTCTCATTTCAGAATACATCATATAGGAAGAATTTTCAACAAAATTCCCAAAATGTTTTAAAAGGTTTTAGAAAAAAATTAACATTTAAATAGAGCTGAGAAGTTATTTCAGAAGCAGCAGTCAAATAGAGCTGAGAAGTTATTTCAGAAGCAGCAGTCAATAATGCAGTTAATTGCAGCTATGGAACATGCAATTTACTATTAAAAGGGGTCCTTTTTTTACTAGCTAAAATGAAATTTCCCATATATTTTGAAATTATTCTTCTCCCAAAAGGCTACATTTTAAAACTCATTTTAATATTTTCAAAAAGAAAATACTATATTTGTTTACACCAAATCATCATCCTACCTTTTTAGTTATCTCCCGTATTTCCCAAGTACCATAAATATGACCATAAAAGAAATCAAACAAGGCCGGGCACGTTGGCTCATGCCTGTAATCCTAGCACTTTGGCAGGCGAGGCGGGTGGATCATCTGAGGGTCAGGGGTTCGAGAGCAGCCTGGCCAATATGGCAAAACCCCGTCTCTACTAAAAATACAGAAATTAGCTGAGTGTGGTGGCAGGTGCCTATAATTCCAGCTACTTGGGAGGCTGAGGCAGGAGAATCACTTGAACCCAGGAGGTAGAGGTTGCAGTGAGCCGAGACCATGCCATTGCACTCCAGCCTGGGCGACAAGAGCAAAACTCCATCTCAAAAAAAAAAAAGAAAGAAAGAAAGAAAAAAAAAAGAAATTGAACAAGTCAACAACAACAGCCAACAATAAAAACAGATAAATAGGTAACTCCTACATATGAAGCAACCAGTGAAAACCGTGCTTGGGGATTAGCTACAGATTTCAAACATCCTAAATTACTTTTCTTGGGCCTCATGAGGTACAAGATGGACTGAGCCTTATCCTCCTTGGCATGGCATGTAATTACTATGTTAAATTTGAAGTAATATTTTTTAAAAGCCTTAATCCAGACCAGGTCCTCTGAATGACCGTGAATGAAAATGTCTAAAGTCACAAGATTATTACAAGTAGGGACATGAAATAGGCTAAGTTCTATTTTAATGGGGACCATTTTATACATGTTTACATTTTCCTTTGAAATCAATCACCTAAATTTATAAATAAGACTTACAATTAAGGAAAGCAGGTTGTTACCAATCTGTATCCCTTAATAGAAAAGAGGAACTTAAATAGCCGCCCTCCAAATTGGTCTTCAATGATTCTCTCACCCTGGTTACTCACACCCCATCCCACATTGAATAGGGCTAACCTGTGTAACCAACAGCACATGGTGGAAATGACAGAATGAGATTTCTGAGGATAGGTCAAAACAGTCATCACTTCCATCTTGCCCTCTCTTGGGTTACTCCCTCTGCGGGAAGCCAGGTGCCATGCTGTAAAGATATTCAAATAGTCCTACAGAAAAGTCAATGTGGTGAGAAACTTAGGTCTTCTGTTAATGGATAGCACCAACTTTCCATTCATAGGAGTGAGTTATGTTGGGAACAGATCTTTCAGCCCCAGTCAAGCCTTCATATTTTTTTTTTTTTGAGAGAAAGAGAGTCTCACTCTGTTGCCCAGGCTGGAGTACAGTGGCACAATCTCGGCTTACTGCAACCTCCGCCTCCCATGTTCAAGCGATTCTCCTGCCTCAGCCTCCTAGGTAGTTGGGATTATAGGCACGTGCCACCACACTGGCTAATTTTTGTATTTTCAGTAGAGACTGGGTTTCACCATGTTGCCAGGCTGGTCTAGAACTCCTGACCTCAGGTGATCTGCCCATCTCGGTCTCCCAAAGTGCTGGGATTACAGGCGTGAGCCACCATGGGCGGCCATGCCTTCATACTTTCATAGAAGAAAAATTTTAAATGATAGATATAGCCCTCCCCACCTTTTCAGGTTATAAGTATCCTAAATATTCATCTTTGTTGCTTTGTATATTATTATTGGTGTACTTTTTAAGCATATCACTATTTTTTATTTTCATTTAAGCCAACTATGCTGTAAGCTATTTAGACAAGATGATCCACATTTTATACTTTAATACAAATTTCAGAACATAAAGTATATTTTCTATTGTTCAAATCCATTTTATCTGAAATACAATATTTATAAAATAATATTTTATCTGAAATACAGTAGTTCCTGCAACAAAACCAACATTATTAGAAGAGTTAAATTATTTATTAAAAACAATTTTTTTAAGAGACAGAGTCCTGCTCTGTAGCCCAGGTTGGAGTGCAGTGATATGATCATAGCTCACTGTAACATCAAATTCCTAGGCTCAAATGATCTTCCTGCCTCTGCCTCTCAAACAGCTGGGACTACAGGCATGAACCACCATGCCAGGCCTTTTGTTTTTTAAATAGAGACAAGGTCTCTTTATCCTGCCTAGGCTGGTCTTGTATGTCTGGCCTCAAGTTATCCTTCTGCCTCGCCTCCCAAAATGTTTGTATTACAGCCACGAGCTACCACATCTGGCCAAAATTATTTTTTAATGGTTGTAGTGAAGCCAATTTTCCTCATTATGTACCTACAGGGAATTAGTACACTCTTGCAGTTCTTGAATACAACAAAGAATGTGGTATTGATAAGTATATACTATATATAAATTCAGCCAAACATTCACATGCAAGCATCCAAGATGTAAGACTTTTGATTTTAACCTAAAATTTTGAAAATAAATTTTAAAATGCCCTCCAAACTACTGGCAACATACTCCTTTATGGTTTTACACAGCACGTTCCAGGAATTACAGTTTTCTGTGCTTCCTTAAATCTTTTCTCTTGGGGTAGCCATCAATCATCTTCTTTCTCAATATAGCTCTTTGCATTAACCTGCGCCATCTGCCTGGCCAAGTACCTGTCTCTAGCTGACATTACAGTTTCTTCGTTGTTCCTCTTTGCAAACTTGCTCACTGCCTCAGGTGGTCTCTCTTGTTCTTTACCCTTTCCTCTGTGAGTCTCTGTTTTGCTCCCAGTGATTATTAAGAATTAGCGGGTTTTTCCTGGTTTACTTCTTTGTCCTTTGCCATGTTTCTCATTTTGTTGGATCCTTCCTGGTCAAGAAATTTATCCTTTGCCCTAGAACTTGGGCTGCTTTCCTTTCTGTCTCAATTTCTTTCCGAAGACTGAACACTTACTTCTCATTTTTCTCTATCTCTGTATTTGCCATTATTTTCATATCTTTCCTTCCTTACTTTCATATGCTCTTCCTTTGCTTTGCTTTTCTCTTCCTTCTCTCCTTTCTCACCGTGTGGGTTCTGATCATTTTGTTGTCTCTTTCTTGTTCTCTTTGGGAATATTTCTCCCTGTCTTTCTCCCTTTTCCACACTCTGTCACTTCTTTCTCTTTGGTCCCTCATCCTTGGTTTATCTTCCTGTTCACGCCTCTTCCAATGGGAATCTCTATGACTGGCCTCCTGTGCCTATGAGAATCCCTTCCTTTCTGGTAATCACAGTCTGTAATGGTTCTCCTGGTCTCTGGATTGCTTCTGTTGGTGCTGATCTTCCCTTTTCACGTGTCCTCTCGACGTTCGTGATCCTTTCATGTGGTGTCTGGCACTGTGCCCTCTTTCTTCACTAGGTGACTGAGAGTGGTTTTGATTCCTGTGGCGCTTGGGGGTCATTCTCAGGGGTCTCTATGACCTTTTCCCTTCTGCAGTTCACTCTAGTTCCTTCTATTTCATCATCCTCATTGCTCTTAGCATCCAAGTCACTGTCTGCATCTGGGTTTTCCTCTACTTTCATGTCAGTTTGAAGAATGCATTTCTCTTGTGGTACTCTGGTTTTTGAACTTAGTTCATCAGAGCAGCCCCTTGATTTCTCTTCCTTTATACCAGATCTGGCTTCACAAAAGCTGCATTTAGGTACTTCCTCTTCACCAACTGCTTGATTTAATAAGTGCCTATAAAATCCACTGAGATCTTTCTGCTTGATTACATCCAAACATGCTTCCAGCGCAGCTGCCCCCTTTTCTCTTTCTTCTTCTTCAGCTCTCTCTCGCAGTTTTTTCTTATATGCAGATGTCACAAATACCTCTTTATCATCAAACTCTCCCTTTTCCATTTCTCATTCTCTCTGTATTTTCTCTTCCATTCTTTTTTCCTGTTCCTTTTTTCTGATCTCAACTGCTTTTAGCAAGTTGTGAATATACTTGGGCTTTCAGTCTTTCCCCAAAAGCAATGTGGGATTGTTTTCCTCCTGTTTTTTCTGCATTTCATCATAAATACTGTCATATTCATACACAGTAGCATCTTCTTCAAGGGCCTTCTGGATTCCAGTTTGGTCTGTTTCACGGCCTGCTATTCTTAGCAGCTTCCCTCTGAAGGCTTTCACTCATGGAGGTCCCATCATCATCATCAGAATCATTCCCAAACACTGATGGTTTTTGCAAAACAGGATGCAACTGCCATGTTTTCTTTGGCAAAATAAGCCCATACTGCCTGCCCACAATCGCCATCTTGCTCCCCTGTCGGCTGAACGTGGCCCTATTATTGCTGTAGTTTTTGGATTGCTATAAATAAGTGTTGTCAAATCAGAGAGGTGTATATAGCAAAAGCTTTCCAAGGTTCCATTTAGAGTACAAGTAGAGGTATCTAAAAAATATTTTATATTATATTTTATTTT
>NW_016806688.1:182988-205254 GCF_001698545.2 Rhinopithecus bieti
GGTGCGATCTCGGCTCACTGCAAGCTCCGCCTCCAGGGTTCACGCCATTCTCCTGCCTCAGCCTCCGGAATAGCTGGGACTACAGGTGCCCACCGCCACGCCCGGCTAATTTTTTGTATTTTTAGTAGAGACAGGGTTTCACCGTATTAGCCAGGATGGTCTCAATCTCCTGACCTCATGATCTGCCCGCCTCGGCCTCCCAAAGAGCTGGGATTACAGGTGTGACACTGTGCGCAGCAGAGGTATCTGAATTATAAAAAATAAAATTTTCAGCCAGATACAGTGGCTCAAGCCTATAATCCCAGCACTTTGGGAGGCCGACATGGGAGGATTGCTTGAGCTCAGGAGTTTGAGAGCAGCCTGGACAACATGGCAAAACCCCATCTCTATTTAAAAAAATTTTTTTTAAATCAAATTTTCTTTTTAAAGAGAAGCCTATGATTTCTCTATTAATCACATATACACAATTGCAGAGTGGTAATTCTTTAAAACATGGAATCAGCTGGGTGCGGTGGCTCACGCCTGTAATCCCAGCACTTTGGGAGGCTGAGGCAGGCGGATCACAAGGTCAGGAGATCGAGACCATCCTGGCGAACACGGTGAAACCCCGTCTCTACTAAAAATACAAAAAAATTAGCCAGGCGTGGTGGCGGGCGCTTGTAGTCCCAGCTTCTTGGGAGGCTGAGGCAGGAGAATGGCGTGAACCCTGGAGGCGGCGGAGCTTGCAGTGAGCCGAGACCGCGCCACTGCACTCCAGCCTGGGTGACAGAACGAGACTCCGTCTCAAAAAAAGAAAAAAAAAAAAAGGAATCTACAACTAAAAACTGCTCTCTGCAATATTAGTTTCTACCTATTAAATAACAATCTCTTTAACAGATGGAAGGATTAGGAGTAAAATGTGAAGGTACCCTAACATCAAAAAGACTTTTCAGAACTTGAAAGAAAACATTATGCTAAGTGAAAGAAAGCCAAATACAACATATCACATGGTATGATTCCACTTACAAGAAATGTTCAGAATAAGGCAAATTCACAGAGTCAGAAGGTATTGGGTGCCAAGGGCTTGGGGGGTAAAGGGAGATGGAGAGTGACTGCTATTGGGTAGGGGTTTGTTTTTAGGGTAATAAAAATGTTCTGAAATTAGAAAGTACTGCTGGCTGCACCACTATATAAACATACTAAAAACCACTGAACTCTATACTTTAAAAGGCTGAATTTTATGGCATATGAATTACTTGTCAAGAAAGCTATATTTAAAAAAACAAAAACAAAAAACTCTTCATCCGTGGTTCCAAACCAATGTTTGGCAACGCTTATAGAATAAAATCTTGTTAATCACTTTCACAAATGATTGATCTAGTTTATAGAAAAACCTATACCAGAAATTGTTTTAATCTAACTAGGCAAGAAATCTTTCTGGTAATCTTGAAAACGTTTTCGAATGATCAAAAACTGTTTAACTTCCCAAAGGATTCTGAATCTATTAACTTAGTAACTTTCTTCATTAAAACAATTTTCCCTAATTTAACCTTAAGTGCTTGGCATATAGTTAAAAATAATTTAACAAACATTTCTTATAAAAGATTTTATCTTGGAACATTCACATTCTGAGACCATACATTTACACCATGGAAGGAGTCTTAGGATATTTCTTGAATAGTAAGTCCTTTTTGTGTATATTCATGCATTTTGTTTTCCACAAGCATTTAATAATTTTTATTAAATCTTATTAAACAATAAATTTAAAGTGAGTACAATGAACACTTAGCAAAATATTTTTTAAAGTTGCATATTAGAAAAAAAGACTTTAGAGCAATTAGGTATATTGTTCCTCACAATGGAAAAAAAGTGCAAAGTGAATAGCAATTTTTTCTCCTTACAAACCATCTAGGACATAGCATCTACAGAATAGAAAGATAAACATGCACGTAATGAACAGTAAAAGGAAGAGGAAACAGCTTTCCCATAGAACAAGTAAATATATTCTGTCTATTGCAAACTTATAAGTGGAAATTATTTTTTAATGTAAACAAGTAGGAGATGATACTGTAAGTGATGGCTGAAATATACACATACAGAAAAACCTTGAGAGGACAAAAGAAATTATGAATCAGTACTGCTTTCAAAAAGGCAGATCCAAAGTTAAAGGTACAGGTATTGGAATATCTAAAGCTTCCAAACTAGAGATAAAATTCACATATCAGTTATAGATGTGTAATACTATTTTTGTGCATGTGTGTGTGCGACAGTCTCACTCTGTTGCCCAGGTTGGAGTGCAGTGGTACGATCTTGGCACACTGCAACCTCCACCTCCCAGGTACAAGCGATTCTTGTGCCTCAGCCTCCTGAGTAGCTATGATTACAGACATGCACCATCATGCCCGGCTAATTTTTAAATTTTTAGTAGGGATGGGGTTTCACCATGTTGACCAGGCTGGTCTTAACCTCCTGACCTCAGGTGATCTGCACACGTTGGCCTCCCAAAGTTCCGGAATAACAGGAATAAGCCACTGTGCCTGCCCAGATGCATAATACTATTTCTATGAAAAAAGACCACCTAAAATTATAATATCCAAAATCTACTGTAAAAATGCAAATATTCTGAGATAAAATTGGTCATATATAATTTTTAAAGCTGATTTAAGTACAAAATAAAACAAAAGATGACCTCTTTGCAAGCAGTCTCTTTTGGTAAAAAATTTAAATCTCAGTGAAAAATAAATTACCCACAGATTTATAATTCAGTAATCACTACTGTTTATTTATAGCTAGTCTTTTTTCCTCCGCCTATATACTTACATATCATATGTTTTTGTTTCCTTTTTACAAAATTATAATCATACAATCTATATAAAACTTTACATACTAATCTTTTCACTTAACATATGTTCCCATGACATTAAAATTATTGGAAACATGTTTATAGCTCTATAACATTTTTAATTACAGATGTGCCATAATTTGGCATAAGATTGTTTTCCATTTTTCATTGTTATTAAAATGCCACAGTGAATGTGTGTGTGTGTGTGTATACGTATCCATCTATCTATCTATCTATCTATCTTATCTATCTATATATTTTTATTTTATTTTATTTTTTTGAAACAGGGTCTTGCTCTGTCACCCAGGCTGGAATGCAGTGCCACATCATGGCCCACTGCAGTCTTGACCTCTTGGGCTTAAGGGATCCTCCCACCTCAGCCTCCTGAGTAACCAGAACTATAGGCTACTCACTACCACATCTAAGGTCTCACTATGTTGCCCAGGCTGGTCTCAAACTCCAGAGCTCAAGCAATCCTTCCACCTCAGCCTCCTAAAGTACTGGGACTACAGGTGTAAGCCACTGCACCTGGCCAACAGTGAATTTTTTTCAACATATAATCTTTGAATCTGATCACCTTCTTAGAACAAAAATCTAAAAGTATGATTTCTGAACTAAAGAAACTGAACATCCTTAAGACTCTTGATATAAGCTTCAAAATTGCTTTCCATTAACATACTAGTTTCTATGCCTCCCCCATAACCTACAGTATATGAAAGTCCATAACCAAATCACGTGTTTACAGGTCCATCTCCTTAAAGAGAGTGTAAGCTCCTGTAGGAGCTTATTTTCATGTTAGATTTTTTCATTTCTGTATCCTGGTACCTACCACGTGGTAGATGATAAATAAACAGTGACCAAAATGAATTACAGTATAATGACAAGACTGTTGTTTCCACTAAAAAAGAAATAGAAATCCTCATTAGGAACACACATGTCCTACCTCTGCTGCTGAAGCAAAAGAATCCGTGGATGCGATGCTCAAGGTGTCTCGCAGGCCAAAGTCATCCACATTACCCTTCATGGTGATATCTGTATCTTTATCTTAAAAGTAAAAGGTGAAAAGTTCAGAAAGTGATATTCCACATCATTGTGGTACTTCGCATTCCATAGTTTGATTTTGATTTTTTCCCCTATCTTTATTTAGACTACCAGTGTCAAAAGGAAAACAGTAAGAATCCAATGTTTAACTGAATCTGAAACTCTGCGAAGTAGGGGAGAGAGTGTTACAAAGCAAATATTCATTTTTAATTTAAGAAGGAATTAAACTTAACTTTTATTAAAAGGGCTTTTAGTACATAATAAGCAGAGTTGGATTATCTACTATACATGGTAAAGTCAGCATATATCACAGCTAGTTTGCAACAGAGCAATTTATTTGCAAGTGGTCTTGCCCAAATTACAAGAACTTGTAGGTTCATTTAAATCAACTATATTACTAACATAAAATATCTGGCCTGTCACTTGTGATAAGCTGACCAATTAAAACAATTCACAGCCGGGTGCGGTGGCTCACACCTGTAATCCCAGCACTCTGGGAGGCTGAGGCAGGTGGATCACCTGAGGTCAGGAGTTCGAGACCAGCCTGGCCACCACGGCGAAACCCCATCTCTACTAAAAAAATACAAAAATTAGCCTGTAGTCCCAGCTAGTTGGGAGTCTGAGGCACGAGAATTGCTTGAACCCGGGAGGTGGAGGTTGCAGTGAGCCAAGATCGCACCACTGCACTCCAGCCAGGGGGACACATCAAGACTCTATCTCAAAAAAACACCACCACCAAAAAAAAAAGCAAACAACAACAACAAAAAAACAAGAAGGTATTTGTGACTTTTTCAGGCTTTAATGAGACCTACTTTAAAAACTGAACAGTCAAAACAATCACACCTAGGTCCTTGATGTTTACTCTGCTTACCTGAGGGTCAAATATAAATACCCCCCAAATTTTAAAAGGCTGAAAAAGTTCAAATTCTTTGGAAAGAGTTTATCTTACCCTATCAAGACAGGCTGTTAGCAATACTTGTCATTCGGAATGTGGGTATGAATATCCTCATGTACTATTATCAGGAATTTAATTGTTAACATTAAATCTTCAAACAAATACTTTCCTGCTTACATATGTGACTAAAATGGAGAAAACAAGTAATAAACTTCAAAATGTATCACAAGTATGAAAGAGCAAAGAATAAAATATATATATTCTTATTTTGATTCTCAATCTGCTAAGTTTGTCAGACACTATCTTCTTTAAAATGAAACCAGCTGGCTGAGGTAGCTCATGCCTGTAATCATCCCAGTGCTTTGGGAGGCTGACGCAGGAGGATCACTTGAGTCCAGGAGTTTTGAGACTAGCCTGGGAAACACAGTGAGACCTTGGGAAAAAAAAAAAAAAAAAAAGCCAGGTGTTGTGGCACATGCTCAGGAGGCTGAGGCAGGAAAATTGCTTGACTCCAGGAGTTTGAGGCTGCAGTGAGCTATGACTGCACCACTGCACTCCAGCCTGGATATCAGAGTGAGACCTTGTGAAAACAAAGAGAAAGGAGAGACAGAGGGAGAGAGAAACCAGAATTCTCCTTGGCTTTCATTCATCCAAATTTTCATAATTTTTCCAAAATTAAAATTTATTATCTCTACTAGAAATCTGTCAAATTCTGTTTAAAACCCTAAGTACCAGAAAACACAACTTGTGACTCTACCTAGGAAGTATGTTTTTTTTTTATTCAAAGCATCAATTTAGCTTCAATTAAATGTTTAAATCAAAAGTTATACAACCAATTATATTCCAAGCTCTACAACAAGCAGAAGAGAGAATAAGCCACAAGTGGTGCAAGGTTCATTCCTATTAAGTACCAAAAATAATCATACATGTAACTTTTTTTTTCCTACTTTATGTTTGGTGTGATCAGACTTTACGTTTTAAGTATTTACCTTCCAAGTTTAAAGTATAATTGTTTTCGGATGACGTTTACATCAATCCTTTTAAAGTACCTAAAACTTTTCGTCTTAAAAATCTTTCTACTACTAAATGACTATTAATGGAACAAAATCTGAGGTTAAATTATTCCATTATAAAACATTTTAGAAATTTATATTTTCTATTAAACTGGAGAATAAAACAACATAATTGTTTCACACTTATAAATAGCTATCAAACTGGTATTTTGGAGACACAATTATCCAGAAAACTCCCATAATTCTCTTTTCAGTGCATATTAAGGCTTTTTAAATACAAATACACACACACTGAGCTTTTATACAAAACTTAATCCTCCTGTACAAGCTTCAAAGCGTTATCTTAATTATTTTCCATTCTCAGTATTATTTTCACAAAAAGAAATCACAGTTTTACAATTTTCATTATGTCACGGCATTATCAGAGTGGGATTAAATTTTATTTTATTTTATTTATTTATTTATTTTGAGACGGAGTTTTGCTCTTGTTGCCTAGGCTGGAGTGCAATGGTATGACCTTGGCTCACCGCAACCTCCGCCTCCCGGGTTCAAGTGATTCTCCTGCCTCAGCCTCCCGAGTAGCTGGGACTACAGGAACACACCACCACACCTAGCTACTTTTTGTATTTTTAGTAGCGACAGGGTTTCACCATGTTGGCCAGGCTGGTCTCGAACTCCCAAACTCAGGTGACTCACCCACCTCAGCCTCTCAAAGTACTGGGATTACAGGCGTGAGAGCCACTGCACCCGGCCGAGAGTGGGATTAAATTTACAAGTCAATTAACTCTTGGTTCCATATGGCTTTTGCTATTTTCAGAGTAGAATATAGACATTTATCTAGTGTCACTTTACCTTTCAGACATTACCTGTGAGATGTCAAAAGTCTGTTTTACTTTAGTCAACAGTAACAGTAACAATATTCAATGTCATCCAGATCAGTTACCATACTTGTACTTTATTTTTTAAAACATCTAACAAAGAAAAATGGCTCAATTCCAGAGGAACTAGAAGGATTTACTCATTAAATCCAAGTCCATAAACCATAGACTATACCTCTTATTTCAGTAATTGCTATGATTCCTGGAATGGCAGCTAAATTATTACAAAGAGAAATAATACATCTGTTTTTCAGATACGATAGTCAAAAGTATAAAGAAAGAATCTTGGGCAATATCCCAAACTAACTGCTTTCATGCATTCAATTAAAGTTTAAAATACTCTTTCTTAAAAGTATCATCATTGGCTGGGTGTGGTGGCTCACGCCTGTAATCCCAGCACTCTGGGAGGCTGAGGTGGGTGGATCACTTGACGTCAGGAGTTCAAGACCAGCCTGACCAATATGGTGAAACTCTGTCTCTACTAAAAATACAAAAATTAGCCAGGCATGCTGGTGCATGCCTGTAATCCGAGCTACTCAGGAGGCTGAGGCAGGAGAATTGCATGAACCCAGGAGATGGAGGTTGCAGTGAGCCAAGATCGCGCCACTGCACTCCAACCTGGGTGACAGAGCAAGAATACATCTCCAAAAAAAAAAAAAAAGAGGTATCATCAACTCTTGGCCAGGCGCAGTGGTTCATGCCTTTAATTCCAGCACTTTGGGAGGCTGAAGCAGGCGAATCTCTTAAGCCCAGGAGTTCAAAACCAGCCTGGGCAATATGGCAAAACCCTGTCTTTACAAAAAATTAGCTGGCGCAGTGGCACACATCTGTAGTCTCAGCTACCTGGGAGGCTAAGCGGGAGGATCACTTGAGCCTGGGAGGCAGTGGCTGCAGTGAACCGAGACTGCACCACCGTATTCCAGCCTGGATGACAGAGCAACGGTCTGTCTCAAAACAAAACAAAACAAATGAAAAGTATTATCAACTCAACTGTGGTATTGAAAGACAGTGACAGCATGGAAAACTGAAAACCAAAGGCAGCCAGGTGCAATGGCTCATGTCTGTAATCTCAACACTTTGGGAGGCTGAGGCGGGAGAATCACTTGAGCCCCAGGAGTTCGAGATCAGCCTGGGCAACAGAGAGAGACTCCAGCTCTACAAAAAATTTAAAAAGTTAGCAGACGCCGGGCGCAGTGGCTCAAGCCTGTAATCCCAGCACTTTGGGAGGCCAAGATGGGTGGATCACGAGGTCAGGAGATTGAGACCATCCTGGCTAACATGGTGAAACCCCGTCTCTACTAAAAAATACAAAAAACTAGCCGGGCGAGGTGGCGAGCGCCTGTAGTCCCAGCTACTCAGGAGGCTGAGGCAGGAGAATGGCGTAAACCCGGGAGGCGGAGCTTGCAGCGAGCTGAGATCCGGCCACTGCACTCCAGCCTGGGTGACAGAGCGAGACTCCGTCTCAAAAAAAAAAAAAGTTAGCAGAGTGTGGTGGTGTGCACCTAAAGTTCCAGCTTCTTGGGAGGCTGATGCGGGAGAATCGCTTGAGCCCACCAGTTCAAGGCTGCAGTGAGCCATGATCGTACCACTATACTCCAGTCTGGGTGACAGAATGACACTCTGTCTCTTAAAAAAAAGAAAAAAACCTAATGCTTCATTGATCTTAGTCAATATTTTCAGAAACTTCTTACTGAATTTTTCTCAGCCAAAAAAAAAAAGAAAAAAATCCTAAAACCACAGTGAAATATCATTACATACCTACCAGAATCACTAAAATTGGGGAAAAATGGGTTTTTTTTTTGGGTCGAGGATGTATGGTCAGTGGAAACTCTCACACACCACTGGTAGAAACAACTGGTAGAACCACTTTGAAAAGTTTGGCATTACCTATGAAAGTTCAAGATTGCTTTCTCTATGACCTAACAATTCTACCCTTGGGTGTGTTTTACAGAAATGCATGCTTATATGCATAAGAGTGTTCATAATAACACTGTTTATAATAGCTCCAAACTGGAAAAAAACACAAATGTCCAAATACAGAACAAACCATAGTATATTCATACAATGAAATACTAAACAACAATGAAAATAAATGAATTGCTGCTACATGCAGTAACATGGATCAATCTAACAATATGTTGAGTGAAGGATTATACGAAGAATTCATTCACAATGAAAAATTATTATTAAATTCACTCAAGCAAAATTCAAAAACAGACAAAACTAAACATACTTAGTGATAAAATTATTTTTAGCCGGGCGCGGTGGCTCAAGCCTGTAATCCCAGCACTTTGGGAGGCTGAGACGGGCAGATCACAACGTCAGGAGATCGAGACCGTCCTGGCTAACACGGTGAAACCCCATCTCTACTAAAAATACAAAAAACTAGCCGGGCAAGGTGGCGGGCGCCTGTAGTCCCAGCTACTCGGGAGGCTGAGGCAGGAGAATGGCGTAAACCCAGGAGGCGGAGCTTGCAGTGAGCTGAGATCCGGCCACTGCACTCCAGCCTGGGCAACAGAGCGAGACTCCGTCTCAAAAAAAAAAAAAAAAAAAATTATTTTTAAAAGCTAGAAGGTGACTGGGCACAGTGGCTCATGCCTGTAATCCCAGCACTTTGGGAGGCCAAGGTGGGTGGATCACCTGAGGTCAGGAGTTTGAGAACAGCCTAGCCAACATGGCGAAATCATACCTCTACAAAAGAATACAAAAATTAGCCAGGTGTGTTGGCAGGCACCTGTAATCCCAGCTACTCAGAAGTCTGAAACACGAGAATTGCCTGAACCCAGCAGGTGGAGGCTGCAGTGAGCCAAGATCGTACCACAGCACTCCAGTCTGGGTGACAGAGTGAGACTCTGTCTCTAAATAAATAAATAAGCTGGAAGGTAATTAGCCTGAGCATCAGGACAGCTGCACTCCAGGCTGGGTGACAGAGTGAGACTCTGTCTCAAAATAAATAAATAAATAAATAAGCTAGAAGGTAATTAGCCTGAGGATCAGGACACTGGTTCATTCTGCAGGTGACTGGAAGGGATTATAAGAAAACCCATCTGGAAAGCTGGCAATGTTTTACGTTTTGCTGTACATGATAATTNATCACCTGAGGTCAGGAGTTTGAGAACAGCCTAGCCAACATGGCGAAATCATACCTCTACAAAAGAATACAAAATTAGCCAGGTGTGTTGGCAGGCACCTGTAATCCCAGCTACTCAGAAGTCTGAAACACGAGAATTGCCTGAACCCAGCAGGTGGAGGCTGCAGTGAGCCAAGATCGTACCACAGCACTCCAGTCTGGGTGACAGAGTGAGACTCTGTCTCTAAATAAATAAATAAGCTGGAAGGTAATTAGCCTGAGCATCAGGACAGCTGCACTCCAGGCTGGGTGACAGAGTGAGACTCTGTCTCAAAATAAATAAATAAATAAATAAGCTAGAAGGTAATTAGCCTGAGGATCAGGACACTGGTTCATTCTGCAGGTGACTGGAAGGGATTATAAGAAAACCCATCTGGAAAGCTGGCAATGTTTTACGTTTTGCTGTACATGATAATTACGTAAGAATGTGTGATAAATCATTGTACTTTTTTGTTTTGTGCACTTTCCTCTAAGGATTTAAATAGAAGGAAAGAAAAGAAAGCAGTATCAACTATATATCTTGGTCCCAAATAGCTGAGAGCAGAAAAGGCTCAGAGCTTCAAAGGTAGGAGGAAGCAGGGTAAGACAATGAATGCTTTCTATATTTCAGTGTTGCCAATGATGCTGTAAATTATTACCACACAGGAATTTTATATCCTGATTGAGAAAGCATCTATAACGATGCTAGATTCAAAAGTCAAAAGACCTGATGAGTGTTAAATATAACAGCAAATTGAAAATAATTTATTTGTACCCTGTAGTGAATACCAACAGTATTAGTAGTGTATAATGCCAAGCATATACCACTCATAACCTTTTTTCTCTAGCTCTGCAACCTTTCTTTGCTATTTAGTGATTGGTTTAGGATTTTAAGTGGGAATGTTTAAGTGGGGATAACCAAATACTTTCAAGAAGGAGAAGACATGGAAACTAAGGAATGTCTGCTATTTAATCATAACAATAGAAGCGTGATGTGATTAATCAAAATACACATTTATTTTTCACTCAATACTTGCCAGATACCAAGTTACATGCTTTATATGTATTATCTTATTTTTAATCTCCACAATAACCCTTTGATGAGGTAGATACTATTAGTTTTCTCATTTTATGTATCAGGAATCTAAGGTACAGAGAGGCTAAGTAGCTGCTACATACATACACATCTAAGAAAGAGAACAGTAGGATTCAAATTCAGGTCGTCTGATATCAGATGCTATGCTATAACACTATGGAGCCCTGGAGTCCAATACAGTAGCTCCTAGTTAAATGTGTCTATTAAACACATGAAATGAGATGTGCTGCAAGTGTAAAATACATAATAGATTCTGAAGACTTAGTACCAAAAAACAGAAAACGTTAATACATACTAGGCTTAAGAAAATATATTAAAATTCATTTTATCTGTTTTTTTTGAGCCTTTAATGTGGCTACCAGAAATTTTAAAATTACATCTGTGGCTCACATTATATTTCTATCGGACAGTGCTGTTAGAGCATTCGTTGTTCATATTTTAACTACAGTGCAAAGAGCTTCCAAGTTCTTTAGAAGACTCAGATTCAGCTTATATTTTTTGAGTGACTACTATGTGTCTACTATTAGTATTCTACTAAGTGCTTTCACAGACTATTTTACTTGACATACGTAATTATTAGAGAAGAATAGCCTAATTATGTATATTGAGTTTTTCATTGTAACTTGGGGGAAAAAAAGCCCTTTTCTAATCAGATGGCTCCTCCATTGGTTTTCAAAGCTTTCCATTATCTCTGATTACCCTACCTATCCAATGTTCTTTTCCATCAATTACTTAAAAAAAAAAACAACTCTCTGCTTTATCTGAGGGTATGTTCACCATATCCCCACTTGTCATACAGTAATGCAGTGGGTAAAAGCGCAGTTTCTGGATTCAGCCAGTCGGCATCTGGATCCTGATCCTAAGATTTGCTACTTACCCACCTAGGTAAACTGAGGATAGCAATACTAATTTCCTAGAGTTGTTGCAAAAGTTAAATGAGATTTGTGGAGGCACAGTACTTGGTCCATCATGAGTGTAAAATAATTTTTGCTCTTACTATCATTGCCAAATACATTCTTTATTCAAGCCTGTGGTTCCTCCTGTTTCTTCTCTACATATAACCTACTCTCCTTCTGCTCCCTTGCCCCGTGCTACCCACAAGCACATTTTTTAAAAATACTCAGCTCAGGTATTATCCCCTGTAAACATCCTCCAAAATTTATCTAATTTTTTGCTCCTATGTAAGGCAGTATAGCAAAAGTGTTAAACACCATGGGTTCTAGAGCTTGAATTCCGATACTGACTCTGTTACTTACTAGCTGTGTAACCTTGAGCAAGTTTCTTATCTTCTCTGTTCCTCAATATTCCCATTTCCTTTCCCTTTTGTTTTTCCTGGTGGTTCCTACAGTTCTCAGGAGATTATTGAACACATAATAAACACTAAAATATTTGTTCATGTAAACTAAAATTTATTATTATAAATGGACCATCCCCAGGACACGAAAATCTCTAGAGAGCCTATCATATACTTACTCTGGGTCATTTTGCCTATGACTTTAACTTGTTTGCAGAACCCCGTTAAATTTCTTACCTTTCTTTCTCACTCTCTCTTTCTTTTTTTCTTTTTTTGAAACAGACTCTCGCTCTCTTGCCTAGGCTGGAATGCAGTGGAGTGATCTTGGTTCACTGCAACCTCCACCTCCCAGGTTGAAGCAATTCCTGTGCCTCCACCTCCCAAGTAGCTGGAATTAGAGGTGTATCACCACGCCTGGCTAATTTCTGTATTTTTAGTAGAGATGGGGTTTCACCATGTTGACCAGGCTGGTCTCGATCTCCTGACCTCAAGTGATCCACCCGGCTTGAAATCCCAAAGTGCTGGGGTTACAAGTGTGAGCCACCGCACCTGGCTTACTTCTTATGTTTCTAATAGCCAGCCCTAACTTAACTAAACTTATCACACTATCTTGTAAACCTGAAATATGCAGCTTGCACTCCTTAATGAATGATAATGAACATCAGAAGTGCATTTTAAAAAGTTTCCACAAACTGGTTGATTGTACATTAAATTTAAAATACTCTGTAAATTATCACACTGGCTCTCAGTGAAGTAGCTCTTTTTTATTTTGGTAACATTTTAAAATAAGTAAATCCAAAATTTAAAAAAAATTTAAATTGTCTCAATCACCCAGAACTTTTCAAACATTCACTGTACACAGATATAAACAATGATATTCTTTGGAAGTACATTAAAACCATAATGTTTACTCTTAACTCAATTGTCACATATTCTAGGCCAAAAATCTGACTGGATTCAAGCCTTACCCCTTCTTTCACAATCCCATAATTCACATATTACTTGAGTTTTTTCCAAAGCAGGATTTGCTTTACAAGTTTTAAAGAGAACTAGAAGTCCTGGAACTTGGACTTTCAGGTCTGGATCTATTTCCTTAGACCTATCCAAGTGGGTTTTCTACATTTCACTTTTGCCATCACTAGGCACATTCTATTTTCTGTCACTCAGAAAACACTGGGTCTATTTTAACCTCAGCAGATTCTAGTAGAGATTCCAAAGATGCCACTCTTCTTTTAAAGTCCAGGCTGTCCACTGTAGATTTCCTAAGGCGAGCAAGACAACGAAGCCTGCCAATTGTCTCAATGTCATCTGACTTCTATGTCAACAACTTTTCTGCAGGTGATATTCAGCAATTTAAACATGACTTGGAACCTTGTCCTTTCTATGCTTTTATTAAAAATGGAAAAGCTTCTGCTGTTGACAAGACAAGCTATTTTCCAAACAGAGTCTGTTATAATTTGTTTAAATAATCAAGTCTAGGAAACCACTGCTGCTCTTTGTTTACTCTGTATGACTATCTGCCCATACATACTGTAGATAATTTTTATTTTCTGATTTGTTTTAAAATGCTACAGTATAATTTGACAGAAAGAACAAAGTTGAATATAAAATCAGAAAAAACATAATTTCAGAAAGTGAAAACTAACAGAGTTATGATATTTTCTTGATTTTTAACTTCAGTGTGCCTTAATATTGAAAAGAGAAACAATAAAATCCACTGAAACAAAAGAAAAGAGAACTTGGGGCAGGTGCAGTGGCTCATGCCTGCAATTCTGGTGCTTTGGGAGGCTGAGGCGGGAGGACTACTTGACCCCGAGAGTTCAAGACCAGCCCAGGCAACATACTGAAATCCCGTCTCTACATAAAATAAAAACATTAGCCAGCCGTGGTTGTGCACACAATGTAGTCCCAGCTATTCAAGAGACTGAAGTAGGAGGGTCACTTGAGCCTAGGAGTTTGAGGCTGCAGTGGTTAGGATCATGCCACTGCACTCCAGCCTGGGCAACAGAGTGAGACCCTGTTCCTCTAAAAAAGAAAAAAAAAAAGTTACATATGATGAGGTGGTGAGAATAATAAAAAAAAAAGAAAAAAGAAAAAAGGAGAACTAGTCAAAGTTTTTTTTTTTTTTTTTTTTTTTTTTTTTTTTTTTTTGAGAGGGAGTCTCTCTATCGCCCAGGCTGAGTGCAGTGGCCGGATCTCAGCTCACTGCAAGCTCCGCTCCCGGGTTTAGGCCCATCTCCTGCCTCGCCTCCCGAGTAGCTGGGATACAGGCGCCCGCCACTTCGACGGCTAGTTTTTTTGTATTTTTTAGTAGAGACGGAGGGTTTCACCTTGTTAGACAGGATGGTCTCGATCTCCCTGCCTCGTGCATCGCTTGTCTCGGCCTCCCAAAGTGCTGGGATTACAGGCTTGAGCCACCACGCCCGGCCTAGTCAAAGTTCTTGATTTGTGATGACTTACAAAGTTTCACCTATGTGAAATAATGTATGTACAAAACAGCCTGATATTACTGAAAAGATTTCCACAATAGTTGTCTCTGGCATTCCCTATTTATCAAAATTTTTATATGCTATGATTGACCAACACAACAACTGTGATTCCTAACTGGGAAGTACAGCTGCCAATGCAAACTGAGTATTAGAAGGAAAGGGAATGGGAACCATTCAAACACTTTGGAAGAGTAACAGCATTTTCTACACCCTCTCCCCTTTTATTTAAAGAAGAAAGAAGTGACTAGATTAACCCAAAGTGGAGCAAGAAGTCATTAAGATTAGGTCTGCAGTTACAGAGACTTGAGCAGGGCCATGAGGTACAACTGGTCATTCTGTATGTTACACAAAGGTCCCCTGCCAAGGGAATAAGTCAGGGCAGAAATCCAGCCCAAATACTAGACCTGCATCTTCCTGAAGTAAAGTGGACCTTCTTGGCACAAAGGTCCCCTCCCAAGGGGCTTACATGGATGGCCCTTTGTCTAAATCACATAAAGACCTTATATGGGCAGTGATGGTCCTGGACATAGAAATCCAAGCTGTTAAGACATAACTTCAATACAAAACAGGCAAAGGCAAGCAGCAGAAATTTCTCAGGTTTCAGGGACCCCAACAATTTTCATTATATTGTTTTCTTCTTTGAATCTACTTTAACTTGTATACCAGTTAAGTTTCATATTGTGTTATTACTAAACCCTTTAAAAATAAGATTATGAGCCTTAACACATGGGAGGAAATTACTAAGCCAAATTTCTCATATGTTGCACAATGTGTACTCTGTATATTTAGATGTCTGAGTATACAACTTAAGCTGACAATTCATATCATTCCCTAAAAATAAACCCTCAGGGAGTTTATCCTCCAACCACAATGATTCTGCAGGAAAGGGAGACGACAAGGTCTTAGAGATTCAACTTGGGGCTGACATTTGATGTAAGATGTTAGGCCGAGGTATTTCCTCTTGTTGCCAAGTTCATTCAGTATTTCTAAATGTTCTATCTGGCTGCTTACCAAAAAAGAAGAATAACATCTCTCTAGTGGTCAAGAGGTTCTACTTGACAGCTTTTCCTATGCTGTGCCAGAGAATTTGTGCAGTCAGCACTAAGCTGGCAAAATCTCAAATTTTCCCTTAAAGGATGTCCACTGACTCAATAAAATCCTATAAAGGAGCAGCAACAAAAATGGATAAAATATTTAAACTGTGCCAGCCACACTTCCAGACTTCTTCAAACTCATAAATTTGATTATGACTTCTTATAATCCTCAATGGCTCCGTTTTGCCTAAAGGTGCAAAGCAAGGACCTTCATAATTTATGTCCTGCCCAGCTTTCTAGGTTCATCTCCCACCACTCCCCATATATAGTGTTCCCAAAACATATTAAATAACTTGTAGGTCCCTAAACAGGCTCCACTCTGCACCTTGATTCATGTTCTTCCCTCTACTTGGAATGCTCTTTTCTCAACTGTCTCCCTAGCAGACCATTTTTCTTTAAGTGTCACTCCTTCTGTGAAACATTTCCATGAGCCCCGCTCCAGGAATAATCACATGCTTTTCTTTGATGTTCCCATAGCACTTTATAACATGTTATTATGTACTTACTCCACTGTCTATTTTTTAATGCCTGTTTCCAAAACTAGACTAAGCATTGCCTAAAGGCAGAAATGAAATCTTCATCTTTACTTCTCCAGTGTCTTACACCATGTTTGACATATACTAGGAAATTAAATGTTTGCTAAATAAATATTCCAGACCCAAGATTCTGTGAGCTCATTCTGCACAAACATAGATTAGGAAGATGCCTAAACACATATCTGAAATATGTGAAGCAATGCTTTCAATTAAGCCACAAAAATTCCTGGTTTGTTTTTAAGAACTAAATCTGTTCCTACACATCAATATAAAAGAATCTCAAAGTCCTCTGTTTCTGCCATAAAAATAACATTTATCATACAGGCTTCAGAGTTGCCTGCTAATACTACTACTGCAAATATATACTACTCTTCACATGAAGTGTAACTACCCAAAATATGAAGCCCAATTAATTTTAGAAGGAAATGAAATTAGAGATTAATAAGTTGGAACTTTATTCATTTAAACCATACCAAGAAACTGTGGGCAAGATACATCTGTTGTTAATCAGGTTCACTTTTTTGATGGTGGTGTTTTGTTTTGAGACAAGGTCTTGCAGCCTCAACTTCCTGGGCTTAAGCAATCCTCCCACCTCACACCCAGTTTACTTTTAAACTGGCATTAAATCCAGCAATTTACTCCTGGCCAAAGAGCCTAACCAAAGTGGGTAAAGAATAATGTTAATTCCTGAATGTACTGTTACAAAAATAAACTTCCAAAGTATGTAATGACACACATTCTTCATGATATGACAGTAACAGAAGTCTCCTAAAGTATAAGTTATTCCTGGTGTTAGAGATTGGTAGAATCCCACATTTTGGTGGAAGATGAGAATTTCCTCATGAGAGATTGGTAGAATATCTCTGAGTTGTTGTGGCCAACTAAAGCCTAATTTTTACCAAAATAATTCAGATAATACAAATTTCTGTTTCTTATAAAATATATAAATACATACTTTATTGTGTGATATTTGAAATGTATAAAAATTATCTACATAGCATAGACATGCTTCTGGACTCAAAATAATAAAACAAACATGTTTGCATTTGCCACCCATTTATAGCCACTTTTCAAAGCTTACAAAATTACTTGTTCATTAAGGAACGATAACACCATCACACAGAAATACACTGTACATATCTTCTTACGTGAAACTCGGGTTCCCAAATGAATTTCACAGATATTCAGATACTGCAGCAAAAAACAGCTGCAGATAACTAAAGAATTAACCCACATGTCCCAAACAAGATCTGTTTACTTTTAAGTTCTTATCTTAGGCTCTTAAACAGGCTGAGGGCACTTCAATTGTGAGGTATGGGAAGAAATGGAAGTGGAGTGGAAAAGTTACAGAAGGATCTTCTGCTTTGTGGATGGAGGTTAGGCTCTGAGTCTAACTGCTCAGTATTGTAGAATATACTAACTTATATTGCTTTCTAACTGCTCCATTAAGTGTGTTAGTTACCCCATCAGACTACAAGCAACCTGAAAATAGGCACATTAGCCCTTATTTCATCTGAATTTCATCACATGCTTCAGAGTTGTGTTTAAGTATTTGTTTGCTGTGTAAGGTACACAGAAAATAAATAAATACTTAAAACTGATTTTAAGCTATATCTGCCTTAAAGTCTCCACGTGTATCTCTGCCATTAATGCTCCTTTACCTTAATGAGAGGCTATAGCCACAGGGAAATATAGTCTTTGATTCTGTATGGGGGGCCAGCTGACTTATGGTCCTTTTTCTGATACAGCTCTCTTCAGACATAAAAAGATTATAACACTCTACCCAAAGCGGTGAGATAGGGCAGGGGTGGGGGGAGGGGGGTGGGGTATCGGGATGAAAGAATAAGTGGTGAAAAGATGAAATAAAAATAAACATGTTATCATTCCCAGATAATACGTGGTCTAAATAAAAACGCCAAAAGACCTATGTTGAATTACTGGTATTACAACTAATAAGAGTTCACAAGAGTTGTTAATATTCAAATGCAAAAACCAACATTTAAGATCCCAGCAATGACAAATTAGAAAATGTAAATTTAGGCCGGGCCCGGTGGCTCAAGCCTGTAATCCCAGCACTTTGGGAGGCCGAGACGGGCGGATCACGAGGTCAGGAGATCGAGACCATCCTGGCTAACATGGTGAAACCCCGTCTCTACTAAAAAAATACAAAAAACTAGCCGGGCGAGGTGGCGGGCACCTGTAGTCCCAGCTACTGGGAGGCTGAGGCAGGAGAATGGCATAAACCCAGGAGGCGGAGCTTGCAGTGAGCTGAGAACCGGCCACTGCACTCCAGCCCGGGCGACAGAGCGAGACTCCGTCTCAAAAAAAAAAAAAAAAAAAAAAAAAAAAAAAAAAATTTAAAAAAGATAACCACTTATAATATGACAACGAAACCATAAGGGACTTAGGAAAAAAGACATATAAGACATTTATGAAGAAGATTATAAAACATTATGAAAGATGTAAATGAAGACCTAAGTAAACAATCATACCATGTTCACAGATATAAAAGTTATAAATATGAAAATGTAAATTCGTCTACAGCTGACCGATAAATACAATATAATAATCAAAATCCCAAGAGAGTTTTTCATGAAACTTGACAAGCTGTCCTAAACTTCACATGGAAAAGCAAAGGGCTAAGAATAGTCATGACAAGTCTCAAAAAGCCCCACAGTGAATGGACTCACCCTGCCAAGTGTCAAGATTTATTATAAAGCTATATAAAGCTACAGTAATTAAGACACTGTGAAACCAATGCAGGAAACAAACAGACTAGCAGAATAAAATAGAGAGACCAGAAAAAACACACAGAAAGACTTGACATATGACAAGGGAGGGGCTTTGCAAATCAGTCACAAAAGAATATATTATTCAAAGAGAGGTGCTGAGGCAACTACCTATCCAAACGTTAAAAACAAAACAATAAAATAAATTTTAAAAAACTTCTATGGCCGGGCACAGTGGGTCATACCTATAATCTCAGCACGTTGGGAGGTTGAGACAGGAGGATCACTTGAAATCAGGAGTTCAAGACCAGCCTAGCCAACATGGTGAAACCCTGTCTCTACTAAAAATACAAAAAAATTAGCTGGGCGTGGTGGCAGGTGCCTGTACTCCCAGCTACTAGGAAGGCTGAGGTACAAGAATCACTTGAACCTAGGAGGTGAAGGTTGCAGTTAGCTGAGATCGTGCCACGGCACTCCAGCCTAGGTGACAGAACGAGACTCTGTCAAAACAAACAAACAAAACTTCTAGAACATTTTTTAAGGGACAGGGTCTCACTCCGCCACCCAGGCTGAAGTGCAGTGGTGCCATCCTAGCTCACTACAGCTTCAAACTCCCAGGCTCAAAAGATCCTCCTACCTCAGCCTCCCAAGTAGTTGAGACCACAGGCATGCCACCACGCCCAGCTAACTACTTTTATAAAATTAATTCTTCTACTTATTTTTTTGTAGAGACAGTGTCTCACTATGTTGCCCAGGCTGGTCTCAAACTCTTGGCCTCAAGCAATCCTTCCACTTTGGCCTCCCAAAGTGCTGGGATTACATGCATGAGCCACCACACCTGACCAACTTCTAGAAGAATAAAGACCTAAATACGAAAAACAAAACTTTGAAAACAAAGCTTTAACACTTTCCATGGAAAATATAAAAGAATTATCTTTACCCCTCTAAACAATACATAGAAAGCACAAACCATATAGGAAAGACTGAAAAATGTGGTGACATTAAAATTAAATATCTTGGACCAGGTGCAATGGCTCATGCCCATAATCCTAGCACTTTGGGAGGCTGAGACAGGAAGATCACTTGAGCCCAGCCTATGAAATATAGGGAGACTCCCATGTCTACAAAAAATACAAAAAAATCAGCTGGGTGGGGTGGCACATGCCTGTAGTCCCAACTACTTGGGAGGCTGAGGTGGGAGGATCCCTTGAGCCCAGTAGTTCAAGGCTATAGTGAGCTATGGTCACGCCACTGCACTCCAGCTTGGGTGACAAGAGTGAGACCCTGTCTCAAATTTTAAAAGAAAAAACAAAAGAGAAGCAGACTTACTGGCAATAGTACTTTATATATATTTGAGGCCTAAAATAAAATACACAGGAACCATATATTACATTTTCCTCAGGTACTTTAAAATTAGTTTTAAATTTCTACTTCACTAAAATAAAGTTCTATATTTAATAAACTGAAATTATTACATTAATTTACTTAAATTTATTGCAAAAAACCTTAACGTTATCCATCTTGTCTATCCATCCAAATATCTATCATTCAAATACTACCTGCAGGGCCTCATAAGCAGAAAATGCATATGAGAATCACCTGCTGAACTAGGAAATACAAACCCACAGCTTCATGTCCCAACCCCAAAGTTTCAACTTCAGTAGGTCTAGAGCAAAACCTACGAAGGTGATTCTGATAAACATCATAGAAGACCCATCGACCTACTACTACCCCTATACTACATTCAAACCAGTTTCAGACACTGAATAGAATTAAATATGTCTTCTGTCCATAAGGAGTTTAAGGTTTAGCACAACAGAATGGATATGTACATAAATAATTATACTGTCAAAAGTAATCAATGTCACAAAGGAAACCATTAAACCTCCCCACCCACCTTTAATTAATTAATTAATTAATTTATGAGACAGAGTCTCACTCTGTTCCCCAGGCTGGAGTGCAGTGGCCCAATCTTGGTTTACTGCAGCTTCCTCCTCCTGGGTTCAAGCTATACTCCTATCTCAGCCTACCAAGTAGCTGGGACCACAGGCGCACACCACCACACCCAGCTAATTTTTGTATCCCATCTTCATATTTCATATAGGACTTCCACTCCAATCTCCAAGAAGCAGCTATTCTGGTTTTACATTTTAAGTTGCTCCCTTCACCTCTTCATTTGCTCCTCCCCATGGGAAGAGTAACTTGGCTAATGCTGAGAACCTGCATACAATTAACCAGGGAGAGGCAAATAAGATAAAATTAATGTTCACTAGCTCTTGGTGTACACTAGTTCACTCTCCTGAGACTTTCTAGAGAAAGGTCAGGGTCTGCAAACCCATCATCACTTTTGTTCTAGATCTCACTCCTTCTGAGCTGGACAAAGTGTTGGCAGAAATTGTAAGGCAGGCAGGGAATCTCTAAGCAGCTAGCTGGGTAAGTATGTTGTTAATTTGCTCTGTATTCTCTTCTCCAGACATTTTATTTTATTTTATTTTTTTATTTTTCTTATTTTTTTGAGACAGGGTCTCACTCTGTAACCCAAGCTGGAGTGTGGTGGTATGATCATAGGTCACTGCAGCCTTGATCTCCAGGACTCAAGCAACCCTCCCCACTCAGCCTCCCAAGTAGCTGGGATTACAGGCGTAAGCCAACACACCCAGCTTCCAGAGAACTTTTTTGAGGGGAAAGGAAGAAGTAGTAAAAAGCCTTAAAACATTGTCCAATCCGGCTATTAAGGAAAAAAGTTTAGGTCCAGTGTGGTGGCACACACCTGTAATCACAGTTACTCGGGAGGCTGAGGCAAGAGAATCACTTGAACCCAGGAGGCAGAGGTTGCAGTGAGCTGAGATCATGCCACTGCACTCCAGCCTGGGTGACAAGAGCAAAACTCCATCTCAAAAAAAAAAAAAAAAAAAAAAGCCGAGTGCAGTGGCACACACCTGTAAGCCCAGCACTTTGGGAAGCCGAGGTGGAGGATCACGAGGTCAGAAGTTCAAGACCAGCCTGAGCAACATGGTGAAACCCTGTCTCTACTAAAAATACAAAAATTAGCCAGGCGTGGTGGCAGGTGCCTATAATCCCAGCTACTCAGGAGGCTGAGGAAGGAGAACTGCCTGAACTCAGGAGGCAAAGGTTGCAGTGAGCCAAGAAGGCGCCACTGCACTCCAGCCTGGGCAACAGAACAAGACTGCATCTCCAAAAAAAAAAAAAACAAACAAAAAAAAACAATACTCCTTAAGGACTGAGACCAAGAAACAGTATCAGAGGCTGA
>NW_016806688.1:205603-214308 GCF_001698545.2 Rhinopithecus bieti
ACTGCATCTCCAAAAAAAAAAAAAAAAAAAGGCTCTTTTTTGCATTCTCAATTTATTCAGAATCCTGACCTGGCATGGTGGCTCATGCCTATAATCCTAGCACTTTGGGATGCCGAGGAAGAAGGACTGCCTGAGCCCATGAGTTCGAGACCAGCCTGGCAACATAGTGAGATCCTGTCTCTATAAAAAATTAAAAAATTAGCTAGGCATGGTAGTGCACGCCTATAGTCCCAGGTACTCAGGAAGCTGAAATGGGAGGATCACTTGGACCCAGGAAGTTGAAGCTGTGGTGAGCCGTGATCACACCACTAAATTCTAGCCCAAGCAAGAACAAGACCCTGTCTCAAATAATAATAATAATAATTAATAAAAATAGGATATACCAGCAAGAGGCAGTATATCCATTATCATTTTTTGACAAGGTCAGAGACAAGGGAAAGTCAGTAATCTCAGCTACATCTAGAATAATTATTTTTTGCAAACCTTTCAGATGATTTCTAACCCAGAAAAAAGGTAGATTTATAAATAGCAGCTTTTTATACTTCCCCAAAAAATAACTTTAAACATGGCTTACCTTGTTTCATTAAATACAAATTTATATTACTATGAGAAAAATCAACTTAATTCCCAGAAAAAAATGAAGGTTGTCTGCAGAATTGACTAACAATATCATTGTAAAACAACTTATGAACACGTGACATCCTCCTATCTATAACTATGAAATTTTTAAACCAGCTTAGAACAGGCCTCTTTAAACTGCTAGACTATAATTACAATAATGAATAGGTAAGTGTTTACCATGTGCCTATGCTAAATATTTATGTTATCTCACTTAATCCTCACAGTTCGAACTTGATCCTAATACAGTCCTACACATTACAGATGAAGAAGCTGAGTATAAGCAAAGTCAAGTCTTGCTTAATGTCTTGGTAGAGCCAGGATTTGAACCCATGCTTGCTTGACTCTAAAGCCCATGTTCTTAATTACTAAGTTATACTATGTATAACTGAAATCATATTGGAGGTTTTGGTTAAGCCTTCAAAAGTTACAAAAAAATACAGTTTAACAATTACAAATTAATCTCTGAAAATAGAAGCTACAAATAAACATAAACATAACACTTCCAGATGCTTTTAGCTAGAACTTGCACACTAATGGAAATTTACACTAATGTTATTTCATGTCTTCTCTGTATAACTTCCATGTTCTTTCTCATTCTGAGTTACAGTAGCAGGTGTATACAAAGCCCGCCAGCAAGTGCTGACTTATATTTAGCTCCCAGGGCTACAAGTAGCAACACAGAATGGCATCTGAGTCCCAGGCATCCAACATGTAGATAAAACGTGCTGCCCTCTACTGATTTCAACATCTCACATTCAACACTAAACGTTCTTATAAGTGAATAAGGAAAACATTTTTTTCAGTTTTAGAGAACTAACTCAAATCTTCATTTCATTCGTTTGTGATTGCACAACTTCTATATTCCTGTAAGAGAAACAGAACAGTGCCGGGCATGGTGGCTCATGCTTGTAATCCCAGCACTTTGGGAGGCTGAGGCGGGCAGATCACTTGAGGCCAGAAGTTCGAGACCAGCCTGGCTAACATGGTGAAACCCTGCCTCAACTAAAAATACAGAAATTAGCTGGGTGTGGTGGTGCACGACTCTAGTCCCCAGCGCACCTGTAGTCTGGGAGGCTGAGGCAAGGGAATCACTTGAACCCTGGAGGCGGAGGTTGCAGTGAGCCAAGATCAATCGTGCCACTGCACTCCAGCCTGGGCATCACAGCAATACCTTGTGTCAAAAAAAAAAAAGGAATAGAACAAATAACTATTGTTTAAAACTGTATTAAACTCTTGGTGCACTAGTGCTCAGAAATGCATGCAATAATTATTCATTAATTCAGGATGGTTAAGGAAATGCAGCATGGAACATGGCAAACAATAAATTACAGAATATGGAGTGGGTTATATTTTACATGAGGAATTCATTCCTTAAAACATAATTCAAACCCTGCCTAATGCAAAGCTATTTTCTTATCATAAGAAAAACTGTAAAGATGGCTTGAAATACATCTACTGTGCTATATTTCTTTTTGCAGGCATACTTTTAAACAACATTATAATAAAATCTGTGTTTAAGTATGCTTTTAAAACACAAAATATTACTAGTAAACCATTTTGTATCAGTATCACTTCCTTCCCAAATATCAAAAATATTTCGTATTTTATTTTAATTTTTTTAGAGAGAGTCTCACCGTTTCTCAGGCTGAAGTACAATGGCCCAATTGTAACTCACTGCAGCCTTGAATGCCTAAGTTCAAGGGATTCTCCTGCCTCAGCCTCCTGACTAGCTAGAACTACATGCACACACCACCACTCCTGGCTAATTCTTAAATTTTTTTCATAGAGATGGGGATCTCGCTATGTTGTCCAGACTGGTCTTGAACTCCTGGCCTCAAGCAACCCTCCTACCTCAGCCTCCCAAGTGCTGGGATTACAGGCAGGCATGAGCTACCACGCCCAGCCTGTTTTCTATTTTAACACAGATGACAGCACAGCTTAGGAATGCATTTGAATGTTTGCAATTTTAGAGCCAGGTTGTCAGAAGTTTTTCATTTTAAAATAAAATACTCCTACTTTAATATTGCTCTTTCATTTTCTCAGCATTAGTTCTAATATTTCCATGCCTGCTGCTAAATTAACAGAAATGTCAGATCTTCTTTTCAGTATTTATCATATTTAATGGCCTCTTGGATGGCAATGTTACAGAATAGAAAATAGATTTAAAATTTAACCAAAGTAAAAACAACAACACATCCAAATCACCTGCAGAAGTTCCCATGCATATAAACAACAGTATGGTTCACAGGCTATTCACAAAGGACAGTTAATATTTCTGGTTACCAGCTGAGGTGTCACAACCAATGTGGCAACAGAGAAACAGAGTCTATAATTAAACAGGCCCACCATCTTTGAAACTAAGTGATTCTTTAAAGAATTTTTCAAAAATTGTGCCCAGTCTAGACAACAAAGTGAGACACTGTCTCCATAGCGGCATGCACCTGCAGTCCTAGCTACTCAGGAGGCTGAAGCAGAGGGATTGCTTGAGCCCAGGAGTTTGAGGCTGCAGTGAGCTATGACCGTGGCGATGCATTGAAGCCCAGGAGACAAAGCAAGACCCTGTCTCTAAAAACCAAAAAACCCAAAACGAAAATTTGGGATTTGCATTCAATTTAGTATGAAATGCTATTTTGCACTATTTCAAATTCACAAAAATCTACTTACTTACGCTTAGCTTAACACCATCCATAGTGTATTTTCAACTCCTTTATTGAAGTATAATTTACATACCACAAAATTCTCCCCCTTTAAGTGTGCAGTGTGTTTTAGTTTTAAATGTATAGAGCTGTGCAATAGTCACCATACTCCAGTGTTAGAACCATATGTTTTTCAAAATATATGTTATTAACTTCATCTACCAAAAGTAACCCCAAATAATTCACAATACTGATAACTCGGAAGTTTTTTGGATCTGCTATTAAAAAAAAAAAAAGGAGAATAGACATTTATTTTCAATAAATACATTGTTATCTACAAAGAAAAATGCTGGAAGAATCATGCTGGGCTGGGCGTGGTGGCTCATGCTTGGGAGGCCGAGGCGAGAGGATCACGAGGTCAGAAGTTCAAGACCAGCCTGGTCAACATGGTGAAACCCCGTCACTACTAAAAATACAAACATTAGCCTGGCATGGTGGCACGCGCCTGTAATACCAGCTACTCGGGAGGCTGAGGCAGGAGAATTAATTGCTTGAACCCAAGAGGTGGAGGTTGCAGTGAGCTGATACTGTGCCACTGCACTCCAGCCTGGGTGACAGATCAAGACTCTGTCTCAGAGAAAAAAAAAAAAATGCTGAAAGGATTTAAACAGTCCCCCTATAATCTCATCCATAATGTTAAGTTGGCAAACTACTCTTCTATAAATAGTACAAATGTATAATAAGTAGAGTCCTTATTTAAATTTTGAATTCCAAATTAGTAAAATAAATTTTGCTAAGGCTCTTCTAAAGTAAATAAAATCTGACACATCGGCTTTCCAATACTAAAATGATTTGCAAGTGAGTATAAAACCAGCTGTGAACATTTGATGGCAAATCCCTAGTTGCAAAAATCTCAGCCTCAGCAATATTTCCAAATAATGTTAATATTAGGCTCTTTTTCAAAAAAATTCTATATTTTCCTAAATTCCCAGTTAACATTTTGTTATGATATACAAAAAAGTATCCCATGATCTCTCTCACTCTTTTTTTCTCTAGAGACAGGATCTCACTCTGTCACCCAGGCTGGAGTGCAGAGGCACCATCATAGCTCACTACAGCCTCCAACTTCTGAGCTCAAGTGAACCTCCTGTCTCAGCCTCCTGAGGAACTAGGACTACAGGTGTGAGCTACTGTGCCCGGCTCCATGGTCTCTTCATAATCAAGACGAAAACTGTGTAAAACAGAATAAGCTGAATTCATAGATGGTTGAATGAAGTTTTTTTTTTTTTTAACAGCTTTATGAGATATCACTGACATACAAAACTGTGTATAAGGTATATGATTGTTTTGTTATATGTATACAACGTGAAATGACCACCATAATCAAGCTAATTAACATATCTACCACCTCTACATAGAGACTGTGTGTTTATGTGTGTGTGTGGTGTGTAAGGTAAGATTTAAGATCCAGCCTTTTAGCAAACTTCAAATATGCAACACAGTATTATTAACTACTGTCACCATGCTATACATTAGATCTCCAGAATTTATTCATCTTGAATAACTGAAGCTTACAAAGTATCTTAATAATTATTTGTGACCTAAGGAAATTTGACAGTGTCATGCCTCAGGTCTCTGACTCTGACACTATCCATTTTATCAAATTTTATTAATGATTTCAATGACACCACTGATTACCAACTATACAAAACTAACCAAACTAGAGAATGATACAAAGTTGAGAAGAATAATTAATACATTAGATGTCAAATCAAAATCTAAAACTATTTGGCTGGGCACGGTGGCTCATAACTGTAATCCCAGCACTTTGGGAGGTCGAGGCGGGCGGATGACCTGAGGTGGGAGCTCAAGACCAACCTGACCAACATGGAGAAACCCCATTTCTACTAAAAATATAAAATCAGCCAGGCGTAATGGCGCATGCCTGTAATCCCAAGTACTCAGGAGGCTGAGGCAGGAGAATCGCTTGAACCCAGGAGGCAGAGGTTGCGGTAAGCCAAGATCATACCATTGTTCTCCAGTCTGGGCAACAAGAGTCAAATTCCGTCTCAAAAAAAAAAAAAAAAAAATCTAAAACTATTTAACAATTCAAAATGATGACTCAGAACTAACAATTTAGTAAGAATAAGAAATACAGTACCTATATCCTTGGTCCAAAAGAAAAACTGTGCAGGAATAAATGAGGGAAGATGTGACTTAATGGTAAGAAACTAACAATAACAAAGAACTTAGAAATTTCAGTTAACCATAAGTTCAACAAAAGCTAATGTAAACCTTAGACTCTATTATTATAATGTCCAGAATTTATTTATTTTATTATTATTATTTTTTAGATGGAGTCTCACTCTGTCGCCCAGGCTGGAGTGCAACGGTACAATCTTGGCTCACTGCAACCTCCACCTCCCAGCTTCAAGTGATTCTCCTGCCTCAGCCTCCCAAGTAGCCGAGATTACAGGTGCCCGCCACCACACCCAGCTAATTTTTGTATTTTTAGTAGAGACGAGGTTTCACCAGGTTGGCCAGGCTGGTCTCGATCCTGACCTCAGATGATCTACCCACCTCGGCCTCCCAGAGTGCCGGGATTACAGGCATGAGCCACCATGCCTGACCTAATGTCCAGAATTTATAGTTGAACATGGTAGGCAAATTACCTTCTAGTTCAAGAAGGTACTTCTCCTTCTTCCCAAAAGCCCATTAAAAGGGACAGAATAAATTTTGTTTAATGGAGTAAAGTATGGCATCACTGGAAAACATTAATAGGATATCAGTGGACCAGAAATTTTAAAGAACATCTTGAAACTGGCAAATATTGGATCAGAAAGGTAGAACAAGAACAACAACAATAACAAAAACGACAGCCTAAGATTCTAGAGGTAAAATGATGGTCTTCCTGAGAGTGTCCTAGAGAAGTTCCAAATTCCGAGCCAATAAACATTGTTACCCTGTTCCTAGAACTTTCATTTAATCCTCAAAATCAGTTTATAAAATTGGTACTCTACATGTTAATTTTTCAGAAGAGGAAGCCAAGGCTTAGACAGGTTTTATAATCACACAGATAAATGGAAATGCCAGGAGTTGAACCCAGTTAGTCTGCATCCACAGTCCGTACTTTCAGTTATTATACAGATGCAGGATAAACCAGAGTAACTCATTAGCACTACACTAAGTTCAGGGTCACAGTTAGGCCCTCTATCTTACATAGCTTGCCTCTTTTGTTCTTGGATTAAACCTTGACAATTTCTTTCTACAAAATGCGTGAAATCTGCCTAGAAAGCCTGAGAAAGGAAGAAAGACGTATGAGTTAACTACAGATCACCACATGAGTATAGAGGAAGAAAAATAACAATAAAAAAAAAGATCTTTACAAAAGCATACCACCACCAGAAATAGAAGTCTCCTTACTCTGTCAACTGTGGAATTTCCAGGCTGCCTGCTCTAAGCTGACCTTTCCTACAGGGAATTTTGGGTATAGGCATACTCTGTCCACAAAAAGTTCACAGTTAATCCTCCCATTCAAAGAAGACGTCTGTCCTGTAAGTGGTAAGACAATACAGCATGGTGGTTAAGAGAATGGACTCTGCGACTGGGCACAGTGACTCATTACCTGTAATCCTAGCAGTATGGAAGGCCAAGCTGGGTAGATCACCTGAGCCCAGGAGCTTGAGACCAGCCTGGGCAATATAGCAAAACTTTATCTCAACCCAAAATAAAAATTAGCCAGGTATGGTGGCAAGTGCCTGTGGTCCCAGCTACTTGGGAGGCTAAGGTGAGAGGATCGCTTGAGCCTGGGAGGCGGAGGTTGTAGTGAGAGTCAAGATCGAGCCACTGCACTCCAGCCTGGGCAACACAGTCAGACCCTCTCTCTCAAAAAAATAAAGAATGGGCCAGGCGCAGTGGTTCCTGCCTGTAATCCCAGCACTTTGGGAGGCCAAGGCGGGTGGATCACCTGAGGTCAGGAGTTCATGACAAGCCTGGCCAACATGGTGAAACCCCATCTCTACTAAAAATACAAAAACTAGCTGGGCATGGTGGCACGTGCCTGTAATACTAGCTACTCAGGAGGCTGAGGCAGGAGAATTGCTCCACCCAAGAGGTGGAGGCTGCAGTGAGCCAAGATCACTCCATTGCACTCCAGCCTGGGTGACAAGAGTGAAAAGGAAAAAGGGAAAAGGGAAGAGAAAAGGAAAGGAAAGACTCTAAAGCTAGCTTGACTGGGTTCAAATTCAGGTTCCTCCACTTAACAGCTGTGTAACCTTGGTGAAGTTATTAATGCCTCTGTACCTCACTTTCCCCTTCTGAAAAATAGGGATGATAGGTATATTTATATCCTAAAAATTGTTGTAGGGATTGAGATAATTTTCTTTTCTTTTTTTTTTTCAGACAGAGTTTTGCTCTTGTCGCCCAGGCTGGAGTGCAGTGGCACCATCTCTGCTCACTGCAACCTCTGCCTCCTGGGTTCAAGCGACTCTCTTCCCTCAGCCTCCCAAGTAGCTGGGATTACAGGTACCCACCACCACACCCAGCTAATTTTTGTATTTTTTGAAGAGACAGGGTTTCACCATGTTGGTCAGGCTGGTCTCGAACTCCCGACCTCAGGTGATCCACATGCCTCAGCCTTCTAAAGTGCTGGGATTACAGGTGTAAGCCACCGTGTCCTGCTGAGATAATTTTCATTCAGAATATAACAATACCTGATCCAGAGAAGACACACGGATGTACTAATAACTAGTGGCTACTATTAACTAGCTCCCCCTAGCTATCATACACAGGGAGAAAGATGAAATTAGATGATGGCTAAGAAGTCTTTCCTGGCTCGACATGATGGCTCACGACTGCAAACCCAGCATTTTGGGAGACTGACGTGGGAGGACTGCTTCAGCCCAAGAGTTCAAGACCAGCCTGGATAGTTCGAGACCAGTCTTGTATAGCAAGACCTCATCTCTAGAGAAAACTTTTAAAAAAATTAGCAGGGTGTCGGTTGGGCATGGTGGCTCCTGCCTGTAATCCCAGCACTTTGGGAGGCTGAGGTGGGTGGATCACCTGAGGTCGGGAGTCCGAGACCAGCCTGACCAACATGGAGAAACCCCATTTCTACTAAAAATACAAAATTAGCCAGGCGTGGTGGTGCATGCCTGTAATCCCAGCTACTCAGGAGGCTGAGGCAGGAGAACCGCTCGAACCCAGGAGGCAGAGGTTGCAGTGAGCCAAGATCATGCCATTGCACTCCAGCCTGGGCAACAAGAGCAAAACTCCATCTCAGAAAAAAAAAAAAAATTAGCAGTGTGTGGTGGCACGCACCGGTAGTCCTAGCTACTCAGGAGAGTGAGGTGACAGGATGGCTTGAGTCCAGGAGGTAGAGGTTGTAGTGAGCTGAGATCACACCACTGCACTCCGGCCTGGGTGACAGAGCAAGACTGCTTAAAAAAA